>NW_006283631.1:4702247-4720851 GCF_000327345.1 Myotis davidii
TGCAGAGAGCCCTCCCTGAGGATGCTGGTGTGCAGGCTGGGCTTGGGACCCTCTGCGGGTCTGCACCAGTGCTCCCAAAGTGTGGCAGCATCGGCAGCCCCTGGGAACTTGTCAGAGAGGCGATTCCTAGGGTCTACACCCAGACCTACTGAATTACAAAATCTGGGGGTGCGTAGGGCCTAGCAGTCGGTGTTTTAACCGGCCCTCCAAGCAGTTCTGGTGCAGAACAAAGTTTGAGAACCACTGCTTCATACCATTCTCAAGTAGCATTTCAGTGGCTGTAGACTTCCTCCCACATTTCCTTTCAGCTTTCATGCAATCTGAATGGGCAATGCTATAATTTAAGCTTTAGTTAAGTTATTTGCTTTAGTAGATATGTAAACAGATAGTCACCGTGACATGCATTCATTCTCTCTCTCTCTCTCTCTAGGCCACAGGCAGCTCTCTCTTACTCCCTGAACCCAGCACACACTGGCCTGCTATAAATGCCACCAGTCCATTTTGCTTCCCCGAGGATTCCATTTCCCATCTGTAAGGTGAGGATGCTATTGATCCTGTGGAATCCTTTCCAAGCTTCATAGGAGATAATGTGTGTAGACCGATTTGTGAATCTAAAAGAGTAACACAAACTGGGTAACAAGAAGCAGGATGTGGCCCTGATCGTTGCTTCTCCAATAGTCTCCGATTCTAACATTTTAGTTACAGAAAAATAATGTTGACATTCTTCTGTCAGTAATGTAGGTCATTCATATTTTAAAATGTGCATTTGATGCTAAAGGCCCTAATATAACTATTTATTTTGAGTGAAAAAAATTTGTTGATAAACATATTTTTTTAAATGGCTTTCATACAAAAATAGGTTGCTTTCATTAACCCTTTGTTCATGGGAAATGTTCCCTAGAACTTTGAAAGTTGTCAGCAAGTAGATATACTGCGTGAACAATAAACCATAAGGACTGAAAATACAAATGTGCAGAAATGAATGTTTTCATCAAATAAAATGTACTCAAGTTCATCTGGCCAAAGGGACACAACATAATAAAAACAAAGGAAACCTCAGATATTCCAGCGCAGTTTCCTCTCACTTGAGAAGAGGAAGTAGAGGCTAGGAGTTCATTGTTTTAAGGCACGATCAAAGCCTGACTCTTATACATATTTCAAATACGCCTACAAAGTGCCGAGAGTGAATACACAAAATAGTAATTGTACTATATAGTGGAATTATGTGATTTTGCTCTGTATTTTCCACGTTTCTGTAAATGTGTGTTATCATACTTTTACAATCTAAAAAAGAAAAAAGGTTCCCTAACAAGCAAAGGCACCACTTTCAAACACTAACATGCCATAGGTTAATTCATACATATTAGGTCTAACTAAATGAAATTGCCGTCTTTAGTGATCAAAGGTTGCCTATTGGCAGTGTCCTGCCTGTGGTTCAATCTTCCTGCTCTCAGATCCTTTCTTTTCTGAGAGGAGAGGAGGTGGTGGCAGCTGGGGCCCTGGGAGAATGCAGAGACTTGGTTTCATCAGAGGAGTTGTTGTGAACACGAAGAAAAACCAGGTCTAGACCCGGGCACAATTTTTACTCCAAACCAGCTGTTTGTTTTTTATTTATCTACCTCGACTTGTTTCAGAAGCTTGTGGTGGTGCTGGTTTATGACCGTGCCTCTCGGTGGCTTAGAGGTCTGTTCTCGGTTCTTTATCAGTCTGAATCCTCCCTCGGTGCTCAGCTGAGGGTCTGGGGAGAGAGGACGACCCTTCCTCACAGGAAGGGAAACTCAGACCCATCAGTGAAGTGGCACCATGCTTAGCCTTAAGGCTTGCCAACTGGCTGAGGAAAGCCTGGCTCCGTGTGTCCTGCAGGGCACACACCGGGGCTGAGGAGACCACCCTGTCCTGTCATTGTCACTAACTTGGGCACATTGCTCAACCTTCCTGGGTCTCAGTTTTTTCAAAACAAATGAGCAGATTGCTAGTAATTGAGCACATAAGCAATCTTTATAATAACTGTTTAGATGGGTTACAGTTTAATCCCCATTGTATTGATGAAGAAGCCAAGGCTCAGGAAGGTAGTCATGTGGGCAAGTTCTCAGGAGATAGTCTGTTTGGCCACTGGTAGCTCTACAGTTTGGTGACTGTCACCTTGAGGGCTTTGTGCAAAGTACACTGTGCGAGAAGGTGGGATGGGGACAGAGAGGTAACATTGATCCCACTGTGTATTTGTGAATGTGTGATGCCCTGTGTGTGGTTATACCCATCCCTTTGCATTTAATATGCTGCTGACTATAGTTCATGATGCGTTTGAATGACAAGCAATGTGAGCTATCTTTTTGCTTCCTGGAAGAAAGACTTCAAATCTGGCGGCCCTTTGAAAAAGAGCGCTTTACGGGGGCTTGTGTCTGCGTCTGACCTGTTGAAGCTTAGAGAAGGAGTGATCTTCACAAGAGATTCCTTTACAAGATCAGGATGTCAGCCAAGATGATTCTGGATCAGAACAGCCCAGATTCAAGAGACTAGAAAGGGTTACATGTGGAGCTTTATGTCTTCAAGGACAACGCCCTGTCCTCACCCTGCTGCTCCCCCGAGAGAACCCTCCCCAAAGGGCACAGGGCCCTCTACCTCTGCTCTGCCACACACGGGTTTTCCCTGACCCTTGACAGTTTGAGCTGAGCCTTTGATATTGCTCAGATGGGACACTTTTAGTCTCACTTTTACCCAAAGTTCAAAGGCCCTGAACAACATCAGTAGTTGGTAAGTACCCATAAGTTTCAAAGTGAGGTTAAATCATCGATGTAGGACAGGTAAAAAAGGTTTGGCCATCTTTAGTCCAATCCTTGTCTTGAAAGAATGGGTGAAAGTTAAGGTTGAGAGACAATTTAATTGAACTTGTTTGAGTTTGTGGCATATCCCTACCTCCCCTTGTCATGCCTCCCATCCCCTCCATCTTTTACCTTATCTCAAACTGAATAAAACTCCAGAAAATTCCATTTGCAGAACATGCAAATAAGAACAGTTCCCCATAGTAAGAGCCTGAACTTGCTGTGACTTCTGCACAGACGGGCACAGGCTGTCCTGGGGACTCTGCTCAATCCTTGTTCAACTCTCCCTAGTGGGAGAGGGGGGGCGGTGGTGGTGGTGAGGGGCTATGCTATTTCTTCCTCCACCAGATAGGTACCTTTAATCCTAGCAAGAGAGCAACTGTCCATTACACATTTAGATAAGAATGACCAAGCGACTTGCCTGAGGCAATGACACAGTTTTCTTATCTTTTAATACTATTCTGTCTTTATTATTTCTTTGTAATCTTCTTATCTCTACCCAGCCTTTCAAGTAGCTCACCTAGACCAACTATTGCTTGCTGACACCCCAAGAAATAACTATTTTGAATATGTATCATAAAATCGCACCTTATCCTTCAACATAATCTAAACATGCTCCCCACTATTTCTTACCAAATTCTTTAAGATTTATGAACAGTGGAATCAATTCTAATTCATTTAGAGACATTCAAAATGAGAGTAAGTAAACCCCATTGCCTTAAATTTTGTCTGAAGCAAGGCAACAAATGGACAAATATAAATAAATAAACAAATCTAAGTGAACTAAAATTGCAGGGTTGTGCACATTTCCTAGATACCTGACTTAGGTCGTCATCTGTGAAGCTTAAAGTTGTATCATTGGTGGATTGTAGGAATCTATGTTAGTGTCCTGGGGTTTCCTTTGACAATGTCACTGGTCAATTGTTTAAAGTTCGAACATGGGTCTTCTCCGGATATGGGCTATCTCTCTGACATAAACGAAAAAATTAATTTTGGTAAAGGATTCTCTTTCCTTCTCAAGTTTTTGAAGTTTTGCTCTTGTCAATTAAGCCACAAATTTCATTGTAGAATATGGCTGTTTTCATTTGTTTGGGCTGTTATCACAAAAATGCCGTAGGTGACTTAAACAGCAAACATTAATGTCTCCCGGTTTGGAGGCTGGGAAATTTAAGATCAAGGTGCTGGCAGATTCAGGGTCTGGTGAGAGCCCTCTTCCTAGTTTGTAGACAGCTTCTCATTGTGTCCTCAAATGGTGGAAGGGGCGAGGGAGCTCTCTGGGGTCTCTTTTATAAGCACATTAATGTCATTCATAAGGGCCCGACCCTCATGCCCTCAGCACTTACCAAAGGCCTCACCTCCTAATAGCATCACACTGGGGATTAGGTTTCAACATGGGAATTTTTGGGATGGGGTGGGGGTGGGGGGCACAAACATTCAGTCTATAGCAGTGACCTAGAAAATTCTCAAAGCAGGTGATAACAATTGTTGATCTTTGCCATAGATAACATTCCCATGAACACCTGATTTTCAATAACCTAACGTTTCTTAGTGAATGTTTCAGGATGCGTAATCTACAGAACGTATGCAGAAATAAATGAGAAAATTCACCTGCTGTGTAGGTTTATTTGATAGAACAAATTTATTGATGAAGCAATTATGGTGGAAGGTATTCTGGTATATGGCAATAAAACCTATCAGTAACACATAGAAAGATGTGATATTAGTTATAAAGATCCCTCATTTAGTCATAATATATAAAAAATCGAAAGATGACATCTTTGAGATTAGCTTTTTATTTTGTGATCCTCTTATGATTTGGGTTGCCGTTTTTCTTAGAAATGAGGATGCCTCAAACTTCTTGATATATCAGTGGTGTTTTGGATTTGTTTAATGGAATAAGTTATTGAAAACTCAATTGAAAGTCCTTAAATTATAAAAGAGATTTATTGGCAAAGATCGTAATATGTGCTTCAGAGTTGGTTATTCCAAGTCACTGAGGACCACCTTTTTCCTGGCTCTGTGCTCTGCTATCCAGGATGGATTCCTTGTGGCGTCAGGGTGGCTGGCAGTAGCCTCTGTGGCCACCTGCTTCCTTGTCCATCTCTGTCCAGGGCTGTGTGCCTCAGCAATCCAAGACTCCTGACATTCACTCTGATTGGGCTGTTTTGTTCACATGAACCAGTGACTCTGAGCTGATTGGCTTAACACAATCCAGAACTCACCTTGGAACTGAGGTCCAGCAAGGGGAGAGGGGAGTGGCCTTCCTCTGGGCCAGTTGGCAGTTTGGGGGAAGCATAGTCACTTACATGAAAATCTGGGTACCTGAGAGGGAGGGGTGACTCCTGGGCTGACAACCAACAATTTCCTCTGTGCTTAGACTGGGTCTGGTTGGGCACACCCACAACAGAGGGATAGGGAGAGAGCTAACTCTACGAGTGTCTACTATGTGCAGGGAGTTTTATCAACATGATTGCATTTAAGCTTTACTACAGAACAATGAGGTGCTATTAATACATTTTCATTTTACATTAGAAGAGATTGAGGCTCAGAGAAATTAAAAACTTGATGAAACCAGGTTTTCACTCCTCCTCTAAAACCAGCCTCACCCACCAATGCCCATGCTCAAACAAAATGAAACATATCTTTTCCCATTTCTCTTCAACTGTACTTATGCATTTCATGCCCACATGTAGAGGTTTAAAATATCTCTATCAAGTGAGGAAGTAAACCTTTGGGCATGTCAAAAGGAAATGTATTATGCAAAACACTCATTAAGGAATGGTTTTCCAAATGTTCATTGAGATACTAAAAAATTAATTTAACCAAAACCCACAAGTTCTATGTGGCACCTAATATTTCTGTATCCATTATTAATGGAACAATTATTTTTATACTTGGGAACGTCTGTCACTGCGTTGCAGATATCTGACTCAAGCCTCACATTTCTGATCTTTTCAATTGTGTGAAGGTCACCATCATTGGTTAGACAGGCGGCCACAGAGTCTTGATTTGAAACTTCTTATTCTATTATCCTGTCTGCAGCGTTTAACATTTATACAACTGTCTGTGTATCAGCTGCTTGGGACAGGCTTTTAACTTTATTTTAAAAGAAACTCTATCTTGTGGATGAAAGATTAAAGAGGCAACTTGGCAGAGGATTGATACGAGGGGAAAATATTTATCCTAATGAGATTTTTCTGCTGGCAAATCTAACTTCATGCTGTAACAGGAAGCAATTGATATTGCTTCTTGCAAAGTGTAGAGCTGGCCTTGCTGTGGCAGACGTCTGGAAGGAGACGCTATCCTCATCTTAATGATATCAAAAAACTCTACCCTTCCGCAGATGTGGCTTCCTGGCAGCCCCAGATCCATTCGGCTCTGCAGAGCTTATCTATGTTTGGGAGGAACCTGGTTACCGACCAAAAGGCATTTTCAAAACTTGACATGGTGGAATGGATGCTGTTTAGCAGTGAACTGCCTGGTAAAGAGGAACTACAACGAGGCACCTGTTGCTCTGTATGTGAATATGCAAGGCAGGCCTAGGAGTGGCCGAGCAACAGTCATGGAAATAGCCCTGTGGAGGAGGCTGGCCCGTCCAGGTCTACCCTGGGATGCTCAGCATTCTTTTCCTCGTATCTAGTTTCCGCTCCACGCTTTGCGTGTTTGTATCTGGAACCCGTGATCACTTTCTGTGGGGCTTTCTTTTCCATTTCTGAGGTTCTCCTCCATCCCTCACCCAAACATGTCTGTTTTCCCTTATTTCTTCCATTAGAATCTTCTGCTAAGGGAGGACTTAGCAAGTTTTTTTTCTTTTTAATATAAGATAGTGTTTCTTTTTTAAAAAATATTTTTTATTGATTTCAGCGAGGAAGGGAAAGGGAGAGATAGAAACTTATCAATAATGAAAGAGAATCACTGATTGGCTGCCTCCTGCAAGCCCCCTACTGGGGACCCAGGCATGTGCCCTGACCAGAATCCAACCATGACCTCCTGGTTCATAGGTCGATGCTCAACCACTGAGCCACACCAGCTGAGCAAATATAGTGTTTCCTGATTATGTCTACCACATGATCCACTACAGCGCCACAAAAGACAATGTTATTAGACAATTTTGACTTTGCATAAAAATTTATGCAAATTTTGGCTCTATACCATAATAAAACATTGACTTTAAAACAATAATAGTATTTTCCATGACAAATCTTTGAGTAAAACTGACCTGGAAGGAAATGCCTCATGTTTACTCTGTGGCTTGTCCAACTCTCTTCACCCTCCCACAGCTGCCTTTTCCACATATAACACACTTCCCTGTGTTTCCAGAGAAACATGTGCCCAGTTGTGAGACGAAGAGCAACCAGAAGGGCTGAGTGACTGAAGACATGTAATGAATAGTCCCTCTCTTAGACTGGTCTTAAATTACACACAGAACCCTAGTTTGACCTCATCCTTTAAGCCCTGAACTTTTTATATTTTCATGCCCATTTTATGGTGCTCCCTCATATACATGAGGGTATTCTGGAATATTTATAATAACACTAGTTAAGCACTTATAATATACTTGCCTGCTACCACCACTTGGTAGAGCTGCTGTGGAATTGGGAGAGGCTCCCGCTATGGCAGCTGCGCTCGCTGGCCATGAGTCCGGCTTCTGGCTGAGCGGCACTGCCTCTGTGGGAGCACACTGACCACCAGGGGGCAGCTCCTGCATTGAGCATCTGTCCCCTAGTGGTCAATACACATCATAGCAACTGGTCATTCTGGTCGTTCCGCCATAACGGTTGCTTAGGCTTTTATTATATAGACTAGAGGCCTGTTGCACGAAGATATTCATGCAATAGGCCTTCCCTTCTCCTGGCTGCGGGCACCAGTTTTCCTCTGGCACCTGGGACCTAGGCCTTCGCTCTGGCCGGAGCCACCTTCTGTCTTCCGTCTTCGCTGCTCCGGCTCGCCTTCAGTCTTCACTCCACCGCTTGGAGTCTATGTATGCAAATTAACTGCCATCTTTGTTGGTGGTTAATTTGCATATCATGCTGATTAGCTAATGGGAGGTGTAGCGAAGGTATGGTCAATTACCCTGTTTGTCTATTATTAGATAGGATTGTTTTGCACAAGAGAAAATTGAAGCACAGCTAAGGTGAGCTAGTGAGTGTTGGAGCTAGGGTTTGAAAGCAAGCAGGCTAGCTCTAGCTGCTCTTAGCCATAGAGAACACTCAGCAAGTTAGAAAGAGGCAGACTCATGCCCAACCACATGGCCCAGGAGCCCCTGATGGAGCATGGCAGGTAGTGAAAGGAGCCAGATGCTCACTGTGGAGCTCCTCTGGGCACCAGCAGGAGCCACTCTCTGTTCCTGAGATCACACACTTCACACAGGTGGCTGCGCAGTGAGTGTGTGTGACCACATGGTGCTCCCCTGTTATTTACTCTTTAAAAACAGTAAAATATAAGATAAATAGACATTGTTTTCTCTCACCCTGCCATGGATTCTCTGTCACAGCCTGCTTTGGCGGCCACTGAGGGAAGGGATAAATCATCCTAAACAGCTCAGCACACCCTGTTTGGGAAACGACAGTCGATATCTGGTGCAGGCGTGCTCCTGGGGGGATGTGTGAGAAGTGGCGTGGCTTCTGAAGGTGGAGTCTCGGGGAGGAAAACTAGCACCGATTGTGTATTTCTAAACCCCAAGGACTGTGCCTGGACTTCAACAGCCATGAGGTCCTCATTACCACTGACAGCTCAGTACTACCGGCATTTTTGTCTCATTTGTGTGTATATATGTGTGGTTATTGTTTTGATCTTTAGTTTTGTCAAAGTAACACGTATAGTTTAGAGTCAAAACGAAAGGCTTGTAACAAAGAGCAGTGATAGTCCTTCCATGCTTCGCCTGCACGCCAGAGGATAGCGTTTGCAACATACACAGCGTATTCTGGTATCAGTCTCTACGTTTTTCACCATTTACACATTACTATCGTGGTCTACATTTTCCCAGACATTATCTATTGACTTGTGGAAGGGGGGGGGTTAGTTTCCATGCATACATTCTTCTACCTTCACTATTTTTCCCATATATTCACATCTCAGTTTAGGATTAAATTAATATTCTGTGTTTTCATTATAATGACTGTGTAGTTAGTGTCCACTACCGAGCAGAGCTGTTTAGGATGATTTACAATTTCCTTTCTTCTATTACTTTTCATTTTTCTTTGAGCTGACAATCCCTTCATTAACTTAGTTTTATTTAGAGCAATAGCTAAATTTTTCGTGTTTTAAGCAAATATCTCTCAATATAGTTTTCCACATGGTCACGCTGTGGGGAACTCAGTTTCTTTCTATTTTCTTCCCCTGGTAACATCCCATGGAGAGCTCACCATCCTCCTGCCACAACCTACACTCCCATCAACCTGAGATTCTCTTCTTCCCTTTAATGGGTTGGATCCCCTGGCTTCCCCTTTGTGGCGTTATCCTCTCACCAACCAAGAGTGAGGAATTCTTTTTGCTTAGGATTCTGAAGGTTTGCTCCATAGTCTTCTGGCTTTCAGTTTTGTTGTTGAAAACCCCTGGGCAATCTTTATTCTCCAGCCTTCTTGTGCATACTCTATTAAGTCTCTGGAATATTTTATGATGCTTTTCTTTATTTTTTTCAGCTATGAAATTTCAATTTAAAGTTCCTTAGTGTGGGTCTTCAGTCATTGTCCTGGATATACTTGGTGGGCACTTTCAGTCGGGGAAACTCATACTGTTCAAATCAGATTTTCTTGTATTGTTTTTTCACTAACTACCTCTCTTCCATTTTACCTGTGCTCTCTAGAAATCTTTTAGTTGAATTGATATTGGACTTCTTGGAAAGAACCTTCATTTTCTTATCTCTTCATTCCCATTGTCCATTTCCTACTTTTGAAAATATCCCTCAACTTTAATGTTCAACATCTTTATTGGTTTTTAAAATTTTTTAACTACATAGTTTATAATCTCTATTATTTTTTCCAGTTTTATGTTACTCTTGTTCTCTCTTCTATCTTGTTCTTATTCCACTGATGCAATATCTTTTCTTATCTCACCAAGTATATTAATTATAACTTCTTTAAAATTTTCCTATCTTTCTGCATTGTTCTGTTTTTTTTTCTACTGAGCTATTTTAATAATTTTTTCCATATTGGAGGTTTTCTTTGAATGTCAGGTGATCCTTGGGTTTCCATTCCTGTTTAAGAGTAAAGCACTAAAATGGTGCTTAGATGGCACTTCTCAGCTAGAACAATTAAGGGACTTGCCACTTTGTCCCACTGGGGTTTTCTTTCACAACAATGTCAGTATCTGTTAGGTTATTTTTTTCTGAGATAGTTAATTTTCACCAGAGAAATGTTCTCTTAACTTTGCCTGGGGAAAGTGCATGGTTAGAAACCCGAAGGTAAGTGAGAGGGAAGGTCTGGGGTCGCATAACCTTGTTTTTAAAACTGGCCCACCGTTCTCTGTGTCTGCTATCCCTTAGACTAGAGCTTCTCATTGAATTTCTCCTGTTGATGTATCTCTTGCCTCCTTCATTGGAGGAGAAAGGCAGGACCCTGCCTACAGATATGGGGACATGAGCTTTAATAGCTCCCAACAGTCTTTTAAGTAACTACCTTGTTTCTAATTCCCACCTCAGCCCCATGTTCTGGAACACTGGTGCCTCTAATGCCTTAACCATTTCAGGTTGTGTGGTGCAAATTAAACTGCTTCTCACTTGTGGGCACTTTGTTTCCCCTCGCAAAACACCTCAAGTTTTACTTATGATACAAAAGTATTTAATAAACGCCACATCAGTACAGAAAACACACAGCCTATATATAGCTCATCCCTTAAAACCAGAACAGCCACATGAAGTCAGTATAGATTCTTATTTTTACTTTAAAAAAAATCTAAGGTCCACACTGGGAACTGAGCTAACCAGCAGAACACTGCCTTGGCAGGAAGATTTTGACAGTGAGAAGGCACTGCAGACCCTTCATTCCAACAGAAAACCTAACCACCTGATTTATACAGAAAAAGTTGGAGCGAGCCTGCACAAACACTCCACGTGCTGAGAAAAGGAGACTTGATCTGCTTCCAGCGGAAGCACACACATGCGAGGCGCCCACAGAGAGCATCCGCGTTCGTGGCACTAACAACATACATAATACTTTGCTCTTGCAATGGGTAATCGTGGAACTTCCAAGATTATATCCACTAGGTTAGCCTGAGTATTCATCTAAAAAATAGTTTTTTTCAAAAATGCTTAAAGGAGAGTTCTGGAAACGGGGGGCTACCTCAGGACCAGAAGACAGTGACACGGGGACTGCAGGTGTAAGACTAGGAGTTGACTTGGACATGTAGCTTTTAGATAAAGGACATCTCTCTCGGGTGACTCTGACAGCCAAGACTCGCTGTGATCATAGTAGCTCCAGAAATTTCAAGACCAGCAGCTGCTTGAGGAACACCCTAGATAAATGCTCCCAACCAGTAAAAACCCCGTGGGTGCGACACACCGACACGTGGACGTGCTGGGGTAGCCGCCAGGTGGAATGCTGGACGTGGACTTGTCCAGAGGGGATGACTCAAGGCCCCGAGAGAGATGCACTCGTGGTCACGTTTAATAAATCTTTTCAGTTCTGCTAAGTCATTTACAATTGCTCCCTTCCTTTTCTATTTTCATATATTTTGGTCCCAAGTTTTGAGTTGTCAGCTACTTTCATTAGAAAGGAAGTTTTTATATTAGTTCTTTGCCCTGTGTGCTATTTATTGGGTGATTTTTTTTATTTTTGAAGAAAGGAGCAGAAATATATGACGTTGTCTTCCTAAATCACCAGGTTTCCTTGCTGTTTTCCACATGGGAAAACAGAGACTCAGAGATTAGTGGCTTTTACTCCCTCATCCCTATTTCATCAAAATTGCTCTTGTCGAGGTTATTGACGATCCTTGCACTAACACCAGTGGATTCATAGTCCTCAACTTGCTTGAACCGTCATAGCCTTTGATATGGTTGATCACTTCTTCCTCCTGGATGTGTTTTCCTCACCTGTTCCTTGGGTGCCATACTCTTCTCTCCCTCCTCCCAACCTCCTGATGTTGGGGAGCCTCAGGGCTCAGTCCTTGGTCCTTTTGTCTTCCTTCCTTCCTTCCTTCCTTCCTTCCTTCCTTCCTCTTCCTTTCTTTCTTGAGTGTTCCCAAGTTCATTACCCTGCTCTGCTTTTTATTTTTCTGTAACACTTAATTACCTTTTAATATTCTATATAATTTATTATTGTTTTACGGTCTATTTCCTATCTCTCCTGCTAGAATAAATGTGTTCTTCAAGAGTGGCGATCTTTGCTTATGTTGTTCTCTAGGGTTGAGAGCAATGCTTAGTGTACAGTAGGCACTCACTAAATATCAGTTGAATATGAATAAATGAACGAGCCAGGTTTTAGATTTGAGTATTTTTACTATGCCATGTTCTTCTCTGGGCTATGCTAAGTGCTATAAGGTGACATGCAAAATAGATTCTGTAGGTTTTTTGAGAAAGGGGCTTTTGACCAGTGCTTGGGAAGGGAGTAGGGGAAATGGATGGAATTTCATCCTTTTCTATCTCCCAAAATTTTCTTTCTGGTCTCTATATCTTCCTTTTTTTGCTTGCTGTTAGGTTTTTGTGGTGTTTTTTTTTTTTTAACGTGTGTGTGTGTGTGTGTGTGTGTGTGTGTGTAGTGTGTGTGTGTGTGTTTTGGATTGTGATATAACATATATTTCTGACTGTGACTTGAGAACAGAAAGGGTTGAAAGTCTTTATTGGAGAAATCCAGCTCAATATGACTGAAGCACAGTGGGAAAGAGGAAGAAAGCAGGAGTCTAGGTCAGTCAGGGGCAGCAGCAGGTCATAGCTCCATCAGCCAGGATAACCAGTTGGATTGTTTAACTTGCTTGTTAAGTTTTGTGTGACTTCTTAGGATTAAATTAATATTAATTTAATATAAATTTATTACATAGACTAGAGGCCTGTTGCACGAAGAAATTTTGCCTGTTGCCTATTTTTTCATGACAATTTTCTCCCTCTCTCATCTTTTTAGATAAAAGCATTTACTTCTAGGTGGTAATTAGGTTCATTCCATTACCAAATACACTTCCAATTTTTACGCTAATGATACACTTTCCTTCCTTCTCCAAGTAATGGATAACACAAAACTTTCTTTCCTTTTCTATTGTTTCCCTTTACCCAACCCTTCCATCCACTTGTCCTTAAAGAAAAAATAATTTTCTTATGTAAGTAAATTTGGGATTGACTATAGTAGGGTTTCAAAAAGTCATCTAAAAGTATGTTCTCTAATTCTCATTAATTTTGTATGATTGTCTTCACTGAAGCTAGTCACAACACAAGCTCACCTTTCAGAATTAAAAACAAATTAGCAAAAGCTAAAAATGGGACATATTTAGAAAGGATGGAAAATTCCAGACTGCAGAGGGTAAGCTTTTGTGGTTTCTAATCTTTTCCAGTATTTGAACATTGACAAACAATTACTCCCCAAGGAGAAGCGACACTTTCAAAAGGGCCCAGATTCCTAGAGCAGGTTTGTGGGAGGAAGCAGTGGTGGGATATGAGGGATGTCTATGTGTCATGTATATATTTTATAAAGGTGGCCAAGTGCCTTATTTTACAATTTGTGGAGACTTGAATCTTAAGCACACAAGATTTTCCTAAACTTCTAATTATTTTGGACATAATGATATTTTCTTATGAAGTAAACCAATTTTTTTTCCTGAAACTAATGGAAGAATTCATTTTCTTCACATGTAATTTAAGTCAGATCTATTTAAATTAGGTAATTAAACATATGTAACTAGAATGTGGAGCAAGCATGACTCATGATAATGTAATCATAACACAAACTTAACTTTTCCAGTCTTCTATTGGCTCATTATATTCACTGGGAAAAAGTGTCCCTTGACCCTGATGAAAACTCAGACGGGCCCCATGGCTTTTCTGCCCACTCTGGGCCATAGACAGTCCTGACATCATTTTAAATTATAAACACAGCCTCCATAGATGTCAATCAAAATTTCAAACTCAGATTCCTTTCCCTTTCCTAGCTGGAACCTGCTCAGACGAGAAGCCTGCAGTAAAGGGTAGTGACATGGGGCATGGCTGGTGTCTTCATTCCTCTACTTTCTGCTTCTCCTCCAGGCCCTTCTCCTACTGGCTCTGGGTGTTCATCCTTTTCTCAGACACAACCTAGAGGACAGGACCCAAGATGACACCACAGGGGGAAACAAACACAGAGACCCTCCCTGTCACCCCAGCACCCTTCTGGCTATTCCGCTAGAGTAGAGGCTCAGCCCACTCTTCAACCTCTGGATTTGCCAGACACAAGTCAGCTCCCAAGCCACTATATTCCCCAACCATGGGGATCATGTTTTAAACTGTATGAGTAGCCTTGAAACTCCCTACCCCCAACCGGGGTTGAAGTGAAAGGGCAGCCTTCTCACCCTGCTGGGGTGGATGGTGCTCATAGCACAGTTTTATTCGGAAATGCCCTAGATCCTCTCTCCTCTGTCTCAGCCTTTATATTCTTCAAGCAAGGGAGGGGGCTTCAGAGTCCCAGAACTGAGAGTGGGGGTGGGGGAGAGAAAGGAAAGCTCATCTTTACAGAAGAATGCTCACTCGTGAAAGGAAAAGGGTTGTGGCGCCCCCACTGTAGTAACGGATGTGGACAGTGGGGGACTCAGGATATCCATCTAGTTTCAAAGAAACACATCCCATGTTACTAATTACCAAGTCAAAGAGGTCCCATCATGGTGGAGAAAGCTGGCAGACGTCATCTTAACCGAGTGGTCAACTTAACATGACCAGTAATGGGACACACTGAGAAGGACCCAAAAGTCTTCTTGCCAAAAAGGCTTACTATGAATTTAATCATAGGGAAAACAAGTAGACAGATCTAGACTGAGAGACATCCTCTAAAGCAACTGGCTTGGATTAAAAAGAAAAGATAATGTTATTAAAGAGAAAAGAAGGTGGAGGAACTGTGTTAGACTAAGAGAAGAAAAAGCCATGACAACTAAATGCACCATGGAATTCTTAATTAAATCTGGGCTTGCCTCCCCATCTACCCGCCCTCCCCCAAAACATAAACAAATCCTATGAAGCACATTTTGGAATATTTAAATATGGCTTGCTTATTGTATAATAGCGGCGCATCAATGTTAAAGCTCTGGGGTGTGAGGATTGTGTTGTGGTTACATAGAAGAGTGCCTTGTTCTCAGGAGACAGGAGAAAGTGTGGGTGAAATGTCACGAGAGAGAGAGAACAAGGAAGGAAGAAATAGAAGCAAATACAGCACAATTTGGTTAATCTATGTGAAGAGTATTGTATGTTTACCTTTTCAACTTTTCTGTAGTTTTTAATTTTTCAAAATAAAAGGTTGGGGGGGGCAGAAAGGGACATGGAACCAGCCTTCACCCATTTCCTTTCCAAGTACACAAAGTGGAGATTGGGCACCTCTCTTTGAAATTTTATTTAATTGTGTCTTGGTGCCTGGATGAAATTTCGATTATTACATCTTATTATGCATATCAATCCCTAAATGTATAAACATAGATAATGACAATTTCAACCTCAGAATGTATGTGCAGGGCATTGCAATGTAGAAAAACATTTTTGCTTGTATTGTCTCATATTATCTTTACAACACTCTTGGAAATAGCTAGAAAAGGTAATATTTTTATTCTTCCCATTTTCCAAATGAAGAACTGAGCAACAGACAGTCTGAGCAACTCAACCAAGTATACACACCTAAAACTAGTGCCCTCACCCTCTGATTGAAGACTCCCACATTTTTTTTTTCACTACACATATTAAATACCCATACCCAGGAGGGGTTTAACAAAACCATTTACTCTCTTTGTTACTTCATTTTGTACAGAAAGTAAGAAAGAGACTGAAGGATCTTTATTCACCTAGGAATTCCAGATTAGCAATGGTACAGGTGGCTGTGCTCACCCCATTGAATCAGCATGCTCGTTGACCCTGAGTTTATGTGAGATGCTGCTAAGTGACAGCTGCTCAAGTCTGTAATCCCACCTGCTCAGACTAAAGAGCTGAGTAATGTTAGGCTCTGAGTCCTACGCATGTCATTGCAGATCAGCTGCAGCACAATCAGCACAATGAGGAACTTATAGAGATGAGTATAAAAATGAATTCTCCTGAGACCGAGTCAACATCCCCTCCGAATATGGAGGTAAATTTTGTCACAACTCCAGCGATCTTCCAGGGAGATGACAACTCCCACAGGAAGATGTTCACGTGTGTCACAAACCCACAGCCCCAGAAATACTGACAGCTGGGGTGAGCAGGGCCATCTTCGTTCTCCCTCTGCCTCCCTTTTTCTTAACTAAAAGTAACTTAGGGGGAAAACACGCCCTTTCTGAGCTTGGTGAGAGCCACAGATTTGTGAAGAGGCCCAACAGACCCCAGGCATGTGGTCCACATTTCTTCTTCTTTTGTGTTGCATTCATGATGGGGGTTGAATCTCTTCTGCCTTCACTACTGACTGAAGATGCGAAGAAAGAGCAAAGCCACTGTGTGTGTGTGTGTGTGTGTGTGTGTGTGTGTGTGTGTGAATAGACCAAGTAGCTAAATTGTAGAGAGTATAAACATATTCTTTTCCAGGATCCTCCCTTCAGATCAGGACTTTATGGAATGAGGCTGGAATCATTGACTTTCAAAAAAAGCACAAAACACAGCACACCTAAACCAATTACTAAAATTCCGTGGCACACCAAAGAATATATTTTTTTGCAGGTTTGACAAAAAATAGGTATACTTTTGATTCAGTCACACTGGATAGCTATTGTTGTCATTTTTTTTTCAATTTGACAATCTAAGGGGAAGAGAGGTCAGTGTACGTTTTAAAAATTCTTGCGTCACACTGGTTGGAAATCGCTGTTCTATTCTGTACATGGTGTAATTGCAAAGGATGCTTTTCCAAAGTAAAATAGTCACTGGACTTAAATAGGAAGCAATTTCAGACTTTCACAGCTTAAACAGCATTTTGACACGTTCACTCATTCAATCACTTTAGTGCTCTGTTTTGATGTTTCATTGAGAACAGTGTGATTCCATATTATCCCTGCAAAAAGTCCTTCTTAGACTAAAAACATTTATAATTTGCCTTATCAAACATTCATTCTTTGCTTTGATAAAAAATGCATTTTTATGTCATTTCCATGGATTATTATCATGCATTTCCAACATTGATATTGCTTTATAGTAAGCTCCTAATTTACTCAGAATCAGGAAAGCAGAAAACGCTAGGAGAACATTATATTTGTCAGAAAAACCTACAGAAAAACTCATATGCACTTTATTTATAACTTTTATAACCCAGATAGCAAGAATAAATCTTTATAGAACTTGGTGTATTGCAGATTGTGAACTACCTTTTGAACCATCAAAGACAAATTACCTTCAGTATAATTTTATGTTGATTATTTTATCCGAATTCTTTGAAAATTTATAAATCTATGTCACACTGTAAGCCTCAAATAACAAGAACATTCTTTCCCCCCTCTTTTTCCCCAAATATTTCCATTCTCATAAACCTTGGGTGATAATCCATGATTGTAAACCTGAATTAACTAGAACATTCTTTTTAACTTGACCTCCCAAACTATCTTCTTTCTCAATAATACTAGGTAGGTTCCATAAATAAATGCAAATTGAGGAAAATCTGTTTTTAGGAATGTCCTGTAAGTTTTCACAGGAGATGCTCAAAATATTGTTTTCAAACTGCTGTAACAGAAAGGAAATAAAATGTTGAAGCTCCTTGAATACTGAAAACCAAATGCAATGAAGGGTCTCATTTTAAATAGCGGCTTCACGGATTGAAAACTAATCAGACCTGGAGTCATTATAAAAAGGAAGCCATTCAGATGACTTACATCAAATTAAGGTGGCTGGGTTATAAATTCCCCTTCTAATTAATTTTATTGTTTTAGTTGATGGAACCACAGAAATGAAAAGAACCTGGAAAAAGTGAGTGAGCACTGTACCCAGCAGAGGCCACAATTCCAATGCCTGCGACTACTTTAAAAAGGAATGAAGATGCAGGATGTTTAGCATTGGCTTTGAAAGTAAATATTGAGGCTGAAAGACATCGACTGGAAAGGTTGTAATTTTTCATATTCAGTCAAATCAGTCTGAATACATTTCATTTCCTACTGTGAGTGGAATAGTCATCAAGCTAGAATCAGGAACTCCAGAATATTTTATTAAATTTCTTTACTCACCTTCCATGGGGGTGTTACTGTCTGGTCGATTTGCGAAGACGACATCCACATACTCCAGCTGCAGCCTCTGGAGGGAGCCCTTCAATCCTGGGAACAGAAGCAGGGCAAACCGAAAAAGTCCAAAATGAGCACTATTAGAAAGAGTTGAAGTTTGGTTACCTTTAAGAATTTACTTTTGGCCGAGACCGGTTTGGCTCAGTGGATAGAGCGTCGGCCTGCGGACTGAAGGGTCCCGGGTTCGATTCTGGTCAAGGGCATGTACCTGGGTTGTGGGCACATCCCCAGTGGGAGATGTGCAGGAGGCAACTGGTCCATGTTTCTCTCTCATCGATGTTTCTGACTCTCTATCTTTCTCCCTTCCCTTCTGTAAAAAAAAAAAAATCAATAAAATATATTTTAAAAAATTAAAAATGGAACTGCCTTATGACCCAGCAATTCAACTTCTGGGGATTTATGCAAAGGTATCCGAAACACTAATTCGAAAGAATGCATGTGCCCGTATGTTCATAGCAGCATCT
>NW_006283631.1:4725958-4763182 GCF_000327345.1 Myotis davidii
CACTATTCTCTTCATTCCAAGGCTTTATACACAAAGTCTGAGTTCTGGAAAACTGAATTCCTAATATTTGATTTTTTAAAATTAAAAGGCACTGGATTAGCTTCAAGGAGGCACTAAATACAATGATGTGTTACTTGACCCCTAAATCCTTGTAAAACTATGTCAAAGTCTGACTTTGTCCCCACGAAGAAAAGTCTTAGCCCAGCTTCAGTGGCTCAGTGGTTGAGTTTACTTTTTTAAAATTAAAAGGCACTGGATTAGCTTCAAGGAGGCACTAAATACAATGATGTGTTACTTGACCCCTAAATCCTTGTAAAACTATGTCAAAGTCTGACTTTGTCCCCACAAAGAAAAGTCTTAGCCCAGCTTCAGTGGCTCAGTGGTTGAGTGTCGACCTATGAACCAGGAGGTCACAGTTTGATTCCCAGTCAGGGCACATGCCTGGGTTTCAGGCTCGATTCCCAGTAGGAAACCTGCAAGAGGCAGCTGACCAGTGATTCTCTCTCATTCCATCCTCTCTCTCTCTCTCCCTTTCTCTTCCTCTCTGAAATCAATAAAAATATACTAAAAAAACCCCAAAATTCTTTTCTCTATGGCATTAGTACTCCCACGACACTGGAAAATACAGACTTAGTGATCATCTTGCAGTGACTCGTGTGGCACTGTCTGGAAGCAAAGTTTAGAATAAAAAGCAGCCTAAGAATTTCTTCTTGAAAAATTCAACTAATGTCATGTATTGAATTACTTAATGGACTTATAATGGAATGGAGGTATATTTATTGCATGGCAAAACATAAAAATAATACATATCATAAATAAGTGACAACCAATGTCAAAATGGGTTATAATAAGAATAAAAGGGTTGGCCAGTGAGGGCGTTACTCAACATTTCATTGATTGGAACAAAGTTAGAAGTATCTTAAATATAGCTGAGCTCTATTATTTCTATTACTTCCCATTCTTTTGGGGAAAAACAAAAATTCTAGAAGCTATAGAGACTGAAGAGGTAATATAAAGGACAGAGTGATAGCTTACAATAAAATCTAGAACCCCTAGTCTGTTTCAACCCTAACCATTTTATCACATTCCTATGAATATTCAGAAAAAAATATTTAATTTCAGTAAAATTAATGCTTCCCTGAAATAGAATGTATTGTACATAATATTATGTAACCGAAAGGACAGTGTTCAAGAGTCATTTTATCTCATTTCCATGAGGCACAGCATTCCTTACCAGCCTATTTAATTCTTCAGGAAGACCGGAAGGTTTTCTCTATTTATTACAGGCATAAAATTAATTGCATGCTAAATGAGGCTCTTAAAAATTTAAAGTTGGCTCATTTAAATTTGATTTTTCAAACTAGTTTATCGGCCAGCCCCAATTACTTTTCTGACAGGAAAATGGAATGCTGGAATACAGTTCCGGAAGTATTTTTCACTCATTAAGGAAGGATTGTCTATGGTGGCAGATGGTTAGAAGAAGCAATGATGAGCAGATTAGGGCAGACAGGTGTTATAAGGTCCAATGCCTGCTCTTGAAAAGCTGCAGTGCCTTTCAGGCTCAGGGTATTACCAGCTACCTTAAGAGGCAGCTTGCCATTAAATTTAACTTAAAAAGCTCTATGATCTGAGCCACTTTTTGGAAGCAATTGTATGAAGGAGTTAAGGGGAGGACCAGGTCATGAAGCAAACAAATAAACAGGGTGTTACAAGGTCTGAAAGGTTGGAAATCTACCCTAGCATGCTGTGTGATCTCACTTGGCTTATTTCACCTTTTTTTGTGATTCAACTCTCTGATCTGCAGTGGGGATAACAGTACTTGCTACCTTCGGAACTGCTGCTCCGGAGAGCAAATACAATCAGTTGTAAGTACTTTGTAAATGCAATAGGCTAGTAACGTGGTAAATAAAATGGTGGTATTCACATCTCAGAATGAGAGGTGCCAAGGAATGAATGCCAGAGATTTTCACTAGACCTTCTGGTTTTGGAGGCAGTTAGTGACATTCTGGCTCGTGCCTGGCCCTGGGAACAAGGTCCTCCCTCCTGATGATGGCTCTCTCCTCCTGTGTCTCTTCTCAGCCGCTTAGGGTGGGCTGAGGAAAAGCAGGAGAAGAAGCTACGACTGACTTGGCCCTGTTGTGATTGCTCCATGATCATTCACGACTTAAGCCATTCACCCTTCCATGCCATAAGCATGTTCTGAATCCCAATTTGATTCTGAAACTGTGCTGGGCTCTGGGAGTATAAAGATGTACGGACACTGCATCCATCCCCAAGGAGGTAACAGTGCATATAGAGAGCATCTATTGGCATAGGTTCATTATTCAAGGTAATAATGTATGCCCCAAAATAATGGCGTGGACTTGATAGAAAGGTCTTTGTAGTTGGTCATTCTTCATCTGTCCAAAGATGACATGGAGCTAGATGAACTTTCTTCTCTGACCTTCCATGTGATTGCAAACCAAATCAGGTAGTCCTTCCTTTTCCTACTTGGGATACTTTAATTTTGTAGAAATAGCTAACTCATAGCAACATAAAGACATGCTCACCAATGTCTCCTTAAAAGCCATGTAGGGTTATTTCCAATAAACAAATGGTCAAGATCTATGTCCACTTAGCAAATGTTTGTTGAGCACTGGCTTGGGGCCAGGTATTGTTTTAAGTTTAAGTAGACATACAAAAATGCATTAACCTTGGCTCCAGAGGGCATCCAAACAGCTAATCATAACATAAGGAGCTAAGTGCTCCAGGGCAGTGAGTGCACTTGCTGAAGGCACTTTGACCTTAACCTATCCCTGGACACCTAGGCAGTATCTATCTGCTGGAATGAATACAAGAGAAGCAGGGGGAATGCTCCCTGCCCTTGAGAAATGTCTAGAAATTAACTGGCAATTCCTCAAAAGTCCAGAGGATGATAAATTATGTTATACAAAGAAAATGGCTCTCAAGTGTGTAGGAAAGAGAAATCTAAGTTCATTTTTCTTTTAGGTTCTGAAGTTGAACAGGAACTGTATTATTTATAAGGTGATCCTTAATTCAGTTTAAGCCTGTTGTACAGGCATCTACCTAAAGACAGGTGCTCATTCCAGACATTAAGCAGGTTGGCATGTGTGTGGGTCAGGTGCTCAGTGTTGCAGGCCTAACTGTAGAAACAAGGAGATCGGTAGTTTGGAGATTCTGCAAGGGTTCTATTCATATATGCCGCATCGTCATTTTTTATACCTACCGCACATTTGATTTCCTATCTACTGGTAGCTTGAAAAAAAGTTGCCGTCAGTAATGTACACAGTGTCCCTATGTAATTTTCCAGGCTCTTCTCGGCAGACCTCTCAATCATGATTTAGGACACACTTGCTTTTTTTGTTTAAATAAAGACTGCACTGTATTAGAATAATGTAAGTGCCTGCCTCTCCCATTATGAAACCTGGTTATTCTGGTGGTTAATTTCTATTACTACGAACATGATACACTGAGAAGGAATTCTGTGGTGAATCCACTTGTTATGAAATTTATTTTTAAATTTAAAAAATAATAAATTTTCTATCATCTATCTATCTATCTATCTATCTATCTATCTATCTATCTCTATATATATTATTGATTTTTTTACAGAGAGGAAGGGAGAGGGATAGAGAGTTAGAAACATCGATGAGAGAGAAACACTGATTAGCTTCCTCCTGCACACTCCCTACTGGGGATGTGCCCGCAACCAAGGTACATGCCCTTGACCGGAATCAAACCTGGGACCCTTGAGTCTGCAGGCTGATGCTCAAGTTCAGATAGTAGGATTAACCATTTGCGATTCATTTAAAATGTTTAAGCAGAGCTTTCTCATATTTTCTTTTTCTATTCCTAAAACCATGACAGTGGGTTTGTGTTTTGAATCACATAAGAAAACTGTTGTTTACTTGAAAGGTAACTATAGACTTAGACACAGGTTTTGCTTTTCAAAGTACACAAACAATTTACTTATACTTTGGCTTGCCAAACCATCTCTATTCTTTCACGTTAGATACCAAGAAATTGGATCTGCCAAATTTTAACACTGGCATACTAGTACATTTGAGCTTAATAAAAGTTTGTAGAATGACTACGAGTAAATGAATAAATAGACTTTCAGAACTTGAGAGGACCTTGGGATTCTAAATGGATATAATCAAGCGGTTAATGAGACTTCTACCCCTTCCTTGTGACTCTAAGGAGAATGTTATTCCTAACTGGATCTAAGGCAAGGACTTTGGACTCATGGAAAAGGTCTTTCATATGAATTTTTTTCAAAACTACATTATTCACAAGTCAAACTCATTTTACATGATATGAACTAACTCAGGTGGCCAAAATTACCCAGCACACAAGTGGCCTGAACTCTACATAAGTCAGGCTTCTGTCTTATTCTTTAAGAGCAATTCTCAAATTTAATGTGTGTATAAATTTCCAACGTCGAATAGTTGAATAAGGTCACCTTTACCACAGAACAAGTACCAATGAAACCTAAATTTTGTAAATCGTTCAAACTTTATTTTGGGTCTAGAAATCTCATGTCCCTCCTTTTTTCCCCCCTGCAAAATTCACTCAATTCCATAATTTCAGTCCTTTTTGCACTCATGATTATTTTTGGTCTTTGGCTGAAACTATAAACTGTAAAATAACAGCAACAATAACAACATAATAATAATAGATTCCAATTCTTTTTCAATCTCGAAAGTTTGAAATTTTGTGTTAAAGTTTGATTCTGGGTCGATTGGAATTTCAGCTGAACAAGTTTATGCATCCTGAGAGATTAGTTCCTAAGAGAATTTCTGACTTATTTAAAAGGAGAATTTAAGATATTTCTATTAGGTTATATGAAGCTTCAAGAAAACAGATTTTTAGATTTTTCTTTTTTCTTTCTTTTTCATAATTGAGATTTTATTGTTCATTTTGAGGACCAGTACACAGACATTTCAATTTGTACACAATTCTTAACATATGTACCAAAATTATAAAGTCATCTGAGCTATTTTTTTCTAAACAGTTATTTTAGTGACTTTTGAGCTTAACATTTGGAGACTAATTTTCCTTAATAGAGTATCAAGTACCAATATCTTTAAATGTTGATATGCGGTAACATCAAAGTCCCACTAATTCACAATTTAATATCATATATACTACATTATCAAATTTTCAATCTTTCATAGCAAATTAACAAAATTACTAGGAAAACGACTACCACATCAATGATGCACAAAATTCTGTAAGGGAGAACCAAGATAAAGGGGTGGTTTTCTTTAGGGAACAATTCTGCCAAAAACATGTGAATAGAAGTAATTTAAGATGTTCAAGACATAGGAAATGCATGACTGACTCCAACTACCATTTAGTATGCTTTGTAATATAGGATATGAAACTGCCCCCATCTATATAATGTTAAGCTGAAGAAAACGGATTTTAAAAAAGAGAATCCTGAAATTATGAACAATTACAGGTAAATATTAAAGCAATGGAGATTTGGTAAAAATCCCAATAGCATGCTGTTCTTTTTTTCTTTAATATTATATTTCTTTGTTGATTGCCAGTTTGAACCACTTTCTTAATCTCTTTTTTAATTAGTTAGAGTAAAAGGGAAAGGAAAACAAGAAGTCTGTAGGCAGCACCCACTGCTGTGTTTGTTCAACTTGTTGCTACGAGCCGACAGGTTTACTTCTCATTGATAAACTTCATTAGAAGACACAAGGTAGGGGGCAAATGCTAGAGTAGGAATGGTAACAGTTTTGAAAGACAGGTTAAATTAGACACCAAAGCCTGAAAGGCATTTTGTTTGGGTGAAGAGTTTGGAAGCTTTCTCTAGTGCTGGAATGTGGTCATTTATATGGCAAATTTAGAATGTTCCTTACTTAGTAAAGGGTGTCCTTATCTATAGAATGGTGACGAGAAGTTGCACTATAAAGTATCATACTGATGATGACAAATAATTTATTAAGTGTTTATTATGTGACAGACACTGCGCTCAATGTGATTTACCTAATTTCAATCAATGTACAGTAACACCATAGGGTAGGAATATTCATAGCCCATTTTATAGTCAAGGAAATGCAGGCTTAATGAGGTTAAATCATTTACACAAAGTCCCCCAGCTCATAAATGACAGAGATGCAACTCAAACCAAGTTCATCTGATTTCAAAGCCCAAAATGCCTACAAATATATTAAAAATAGTAAGAATTACCAAACTCAAACAAAAACTTTGGAAACAACAACCAAATATAATTATTACTGTTAAAGTATAAATGGATTACTTCCATTGATTTAGTACATACGTTTGTGTTTATGAGTAGGTTGTATAGACAGAGAAGTCAATGTAACTACAAGGAAAAGTTAGGAAGGATATGCACCAGATAGTCAAACTGTGGAATGAAATGAGGTGAGCAAAGGAAGGACTTTATTTCTTTATCTACTTTTATTTTTGAAGTGGTGGGATTAGAATATACTTTATAGTTTAGGTGACTTTTGTATTTAGTAAGTAATATTAGTTTTAAAAGCAACAAAAATCATCTGTCTAAATGATTAATTATGAATCTAAAGTTATAAAATCTTAGACTTTTCTGAAATAGTTCATGAACTAGTATAAAGATGTTGAAAATATATGACAGCCCCTTTTAACATTTTTTTCTTTATTGAAAAAGGTATAGGTGTAAAATTTTGTAATATAGACAATGAAGAAATAAGTAAAAATTCCACCAATTCTCATAATCCTCACAGTGAATTAGAGTAGTTGTACTCTACTGTATGATGGTTCTTGCAACTATTTTAGTTCCTGTTTATTTCTGAGCTGTAGCAAGTTTTAAGTACCATTGCAAAAGCAATGGTACAATAAATCAATCACCCAGTGGCAATTTTCTACAAATTGTTTTCTATGCATATATACTTTTTTTTTAAAGTATAGGAATCTTAACATATGTCTACACAAAAACTTGTACACAAATGTTTGTAGCAACATTATTTATATAACAATTAAAAAGTGGAAACAATCCAATGTCCATCAACTGATGAATGAATAAAAAAATGTGGAATAGTCATACAGTGAAATTTTATTTGGCAATAAAAAGGAATGAAGTACTGACACAGGCTACAACATGGATGAACAAAGTGAAAGCAGCCAGTCACAAAATATCACATATTATATGATCTCATTTATAGGAAATGTTCAGAATTGGCAAATCTATAGACAGAAGTAGATTAGCGGTTGCCTGGGGATGTGGGAGAGAAGGTAAGGAAGGGTTGGGAAGTGACTACTGGTGGGTACAAGATTTCTTTTTGGGGAAATGAAAAATGTTTTAAAATCAAATTATGGCGGTGATTGTGCAACTCTAATCATACGCAGAACCAATGAATTGTATACTTTAAATGGATAAACTTTTATGGTATATCTATTATATCTCAATAAAACTTTTTTGAAAAGCCTTATGCAAGTGTTTTATTAATCTTAGCATAGCTGTACATGACAACAGTTCTAGAAATTTTGGACTTTATCTGAGTTTCCCTTCTGCCCTCTCTATCACTACACTCCCAACACACAACACCAGGAAGAAACTTGGTTGATTGTGATTCTTTTTATGGAGATTATTTTTCCCCTCCCAATATGTTTTGAATGTATTTGGCTGATACCTTTCTTGAATCAGCAGCCCACAGATAAAAGTAAAATGAAGCAGCAGAACCTACCTTCAATTATATGTTTTCTTGACAGCCCTCTTTCCGTTTCAGCTCTAACAAGAAAAAGAAGCAAATGACTGAGTGGGGTGTGCTTTCTCTTATCGCTGTTTCAAAAGTACAGAAGAATGGTTGTTCTGGATGGAACTGCTAATTTTATACCCTGTTCTTGGCAAACTCTGCACCACTGCAGGCTGAGGAGGAAGGCTGGTGGGCAGCATACTGAGCCCCTTTTCTTCGGAGACCCCAGGAGATGAATTAACATGACTGTCACCACCCCACAGTAATAACAACTCGGCCACCCACACCCTGTCCATATATAACTTGACACATGGCTCACCCTCCCCACCTTGTTCTTACCAATCCCAAGCAAAAATGAAATAAAAGGTTTGCTAGAAGTGTGTGAGCTTACTATAAGCTTGCCAGGCTGCTGATGGCATTAGCTTTTCTGAGAAAGGAAGCAAATTGGAAAGTGCCTTTTGACTTTCAAAAGAAATGAACAATTATTGTCTTTTTATAAAATGTGACCAAGCAACTTTTCTGTAAATTAGTATCTTACAAAGACCAACATTCAACTAGGACTTTTGCCATTTCAGACCATTCTCAAACTCTGGCCAATTGGAAAGGAATGTGGTGCTTGGGTTTTAAAGCATTGCTGAAATGTTTCTTCAACATCTATACCTTTGTCAACCTTAGTAGTTTACCATTCGCCTTTGGTGACTTTGTGCCTTTTATATTAGATAATACTATATATAGTTCTCTACGACATACTGGTTCTTGCAGATTGTCTTACTTCCTGATTATTTCTAAACCATATGCAAGGTTCTGAGTACCACTGCAAAAGCACCAAGCAATGGCACCACGAATCAGAGCATAGACAATGTAAGTTTGCATTTCTCACAGGCACCATGCTGCCTTGTTTTCATATAGACTACAATGGTAGTAAATATCTAAATTCCATTTTTGTTTCCATATTCATCACAAGCAGGCTCAAAACAGCAATAAAATATGAGTGTGTTGGGGGGGGGGTGGTACACATACATTTTGGTTAGAAGATTTCTAAAAATCTGGTCTCTGCCTCCAATTTTGTTTTTAACTATTTCCTATCAATTATAGGGTGATAAATAAGGTTATGTTTGTTTGTATTTACATTTTGTTAAGAGATCCTTGAGACTTCCATGCAAAGGCTTATGGAACAGCTTGCTGTATTCTTACATGTTTGTCTTAAAGGCCGGGACTTCTAAGTCCTGCTGGATAATGTAAGTACCAGTTCAAACACCAGTAGGCCCATCAGAAGCCATTCATCCTGTGACATTTGTTCTGCACCCCATACCAGAGAGAGGTCTTCTCTTTCATGTGGCCTGGCAGCAAGTGATCCAGAAAGCTCTGTGTTATTCTCCAGTGAGATGTCCCCTTTATCAGCACTTTCAGAGCCCTCTGCGGAAATGCTCAGAGACTTACAGTGGGACCAGACAAGATATTTTTATAATGTATTCCGGAGAAGTCTCTGAGTGTTGGCAGAGCTGAACAGCTTTTCTTTGATGATGCTATGTGCTCATTTCCTTTTCCCAAAATTTGGACTCTATTTTGGTCCTAAGTATGAGGTTGAGATTTGAAAAATCTCTGTGAATCACTTAGTAACAAGTGACCTCATGCTACTAAATTTCTTTGGAAGCATCTTGTTAAAATTGAATCCTAGGCTAATTGCTATTTCCTTCAAGTGAGAAATAATCATCTTTCACTCTAAACCAATTGATTTTGGCATATTAGATGTGAAATAGTGGCCTAAAAAGATAAAACTACTAGTTGTTTCCTACCAAGTAGGGAAAATAAGTTATTTAACTTACTTTCCACCCCAGTAGAGTTTGGTTGTTATGACCAGGCTGGACCTCCTGTATGTTAAACAGACAAACACACACAGAGAAATATTAAATTATTTGTAATCATACTGTCATATTATTATTATAACACCCAAAGAATTTATTGTACCACACATTTTTAAAAAATTGGCAAAGAGATAAATTTGTTAATTCACATCACTAAAATGTGAGAACAAAGAAGCTAGTGAGTGGGGACTTGAAGTCAGATCCCAGAAGAAGAGGTTGAATAGAAGTGATCTTTACCTGGAGGGGCTGGAGGAGGTTGAGGGTTGTGACAGCAAATAGGTGAATGGGTGGTGGCAAAGCGAAGGGAAGGGTGGCATGGAGGGTCAGAAATAGTAAATGAGAAGGGTTAAGCGATAGGACTAACTGATGGATTGCTGTAGGATCTCAAATGAACAGCCACCCACTAACACTTAGCATCTGACATAACCCTGATTGAGTGTGAACTTTCCTGGGGGTAAGTCCACCCTCCAAGGACCATGGACCTAATGGTTCTGAGTTACTACTCTTTCTAATCATCACATTCACAGGCAGGATTTGACTACATGGAAATATGAATAATGAAATAAATTGTAATGTCAATAAGTAGGAATTAAATTTCTATGAGTGTCATTTTAATGGAAATGTTATTTTAGGAAAACAGTTAAAAAACCCTTAACTCAAAGTTTTACCACCTTATTCTTAAGGGAATACAATGTGGAAATCTTGTTAGCAAATGTATTACTTTTTCAAAATCACACTCAAAGGGAGGAAATGCCATTATGATCATGGAAAAGGAAATATGTCTTGAGAACTATAGTCATGTAATTTAAAATTTGAAGGTGGATCTCGGTGTAATTTAATTTCTCCAGGTATGTAATTCAATTGAACTCACCTAGAAAAAAAATCATTTGTGATTCAAAGGTTAAGACCAAACTTTAGGAATAGTTGAAATAAGACATTTATAATTTCATCAGCTGCAGCAGCAATGCCTCAGGACCGTCAGGTATAAAAACCTAACCTGATGAATGATAACCAATGAGAGACGATGGTAACAAGTCTGACAACTTGGCTGCAACAAGAAAAATTCGTAGAAAATGTCAACAACCGCATCCTACTGAAGTTAATTCCCTGAAAACCAATGTGAATCACTGTAATGGAAGGTCTACAGATATAAGCATCTGAAGATTACACACTCCAGAAGAGCTGGTGCACTTTTCAGGTTGGTCCATCAGCCTCATGACACCCCATGACAGTGTAGTAGTGATCTGCTGGGGGAGCCAGGTCTCCTTTAGCAAACATTTTCAGGGCTTCAACAAAAGGCTGGATGGGATAGTATAAAAAATGAACGCAGCCCTCTTGATTATTCAGAGCATGTGGACCTGCAAAAGCTGTACATTCTACTCAAATACTATCCCCATAGACTCACTCATTCTTCAAAATTGGGCTTTCTGTAAAATGTTTGGCCTACGTGGGTGTGCACACTAATGTTAATGTTCAAACAGCATGAGCAGACAGCAACCCGGCAAATTTTCACTGACCTTATGGAGGCATTTAGAGTGGGCGGAGAATGATAGCATGAATGTTTTACTTTGAGATAGCACAGGCTTCAGAAGACTTTTGCTCACCTTATGTCACTTTATCAGCATGCCACTTTAGGGGCAGATATGACATCCATTTTAGAGGTAGAGAAATTGAGACTCAAAGAAGTGAGGTAACCTGTCCTGGACAGCACAGTTAGCGAGTGGTGCACTGGGAGCAGAAGCCAAGTATGCTCTAGTTGAAATTCCTTGTGTGCTTTGGTGATACAGTTTATCTTTTCACCAGTTTTCTGGGGGTCGTGGTGAATGGATATCAATATTCTGTGGCCTGGTGATAGCTTAAGCTTTTATTTGCAAGACTGAAAGGCAGTGTGTGAAAGATGCATGTTAATCTATTTCCTTTAGGTATATAATAGGCTCTGAAAACTATGGAGCTTGATGGGTAAATGTCCTCTGGGTGTCCAGGGGGAAAGAGCCGTGGTACTGACTCCTCCCCTTCTTCCTCAGGTGGACTCTGTCAGCCTACCCCCACTGCAGATCTCACTGGTCGACAAACTCATTAGTCAACAGAGCCAAATATGGTACTGACTCCTCCCCTCCTTCCTCAGGTGGACTCTGTCAGCCTACTCCCCCCACCACCCCCCGCAGATCTCACTGGACTGCTAGTGGACTCATCCCCAAGGTCTCTGTCACAGGTTGAACTGTATCCTTCAAAAAATATACGTTATTAAAGTCCTAACCCCCAGTGTCTCATAATGTCAGCTGATTTGAAAACATGTAGTTAGCTAAATTAAGCTGAGGTTACATTGGAGAATGGTAAGACCTTAATCCAGTATGACTGGTGTCCTCATAAGAAGACACAGACACACATGAAGGGAGAATGCCAGGTGGTGATAGAGGCAGATGTTGAAGAGCTGGATGTGCACCAAGAGGCACCAACATTTGCCAGCAAGACCACCAGAAGCTGGGAAGAGGGAAGGCATGATTTTACCCAGAGCTTCAGAGGGAACATGGCTCTGCCCAAACCTTGACTTTGGATTTCTGGCCTTCAGAAGTGTGAGAGAATACATTTCTGTTGGTTTAAGACAACCAGGTTGTGGCACTTTGTTACGGCAGGTCTAGGAAATGGATACAGTCCCTGCCTGGGTAGTGGTGGATAGACCAGCACGCTGAGTGGGCAAGTAACTCAGGCAAGATGGAGGATTAGGTGGGAACATGAATATGTTTCCATATTTAAGGTTGAATATGGTTCTTTCTTAAAAGACTTACAATCCCTGGAGTTGGGGAGGAAGAGAAGTGAGAGGGAGAAAGTAGGTCACCAAACTTTATTTATTGACAACTCCATACATTTCTGGTTTTCTATTTCACAAGGCCCTCTATCCTTACCAAACATTTCTCTAAGAGTGAGGAACAAGCAGCCCTAAGAATACATGGAGCTTCCCCTCCAGAGGGGGTCTAAAAGCTTTGTGGAAAGGCATAATGAAATCAGTCTTGAGTTATACTCTGTGAGAATGTCCCTTTTTCCTCGGCAAACTCACTAGTCAACAGAGCCAAATATCAACAGCACAACGATTGAAATTTCTTTTGAGAGCCAAATTTTTTAAACTTAAACTATATAGGTAGGTACAATGTTATTAACTTAATTAGGGTACTCCTAAGGCTTAGGAAGAGCCACACTCAAGGGGCCAAAGAGCCGCATGTGGCTTGTGAGCCGCAGTTTGCCGACCACTGTCCTAGACTAAATTTTATACAATCTGTGTACACGCATGGGTGCAGCATTCTTTGCACTATCTCACTGATACTAAAGAATTGTCATTCATTTGGCCATCAGCAGAGATTATACCAGAGGAGAAGAGAAACCTAAACTTGTCCAATGGTCTTTGTTGGGCTTCGCCTGATTCTGTACTCATGCTGGGGAGAAGGGGGATTGGGACTGACACGCATAGTGTAATGTAGGGGAGTTGTTCCCCTGCTCCCAGATGTTATAGCATCCGTTGTTACCACTGGCTTTGGCTACAGAAGGTGATGGAATGGGATGTGACCCCCCACCCCCCAACCAGACAATAGGGCTCCCCAGACACAGGAAAGACACTGGCAGTAAGAAAGCTTTGGGGTATTTATCCCAAGGACTTCTTATTTCATTCTCTATGCATTCAGAGTTGTTAATAAAATGAACAATGAACATAAATACATTGTGTATATACAATCAGCTTCCTGTCAGCTGGTTTCTTTCACCAAATTACCCTAAATGGCAGTCAGAAGCCATGAAAATGTCCCTTTCTTTTATTGACAAATACCTCCTAAACATTCCCTCCTTCTTGGCTTAACCCCATGGTAATTCTTTGTGATTAATGACTAGTCAATAAGTTTTGAAGCACAAGTAATGAACTTGCTGGTATTTATTTTCAAAACTCTGTAAATCAACTAAGAGTTGACTTCTTTTGGGATAACCTTTTGGTCAGTTGCCATCCAATTTTATTTTCCCCTCTCTGGTTTAAAATCATGTCAGTCTTTTTAAAGGAAAGTAAATTATGGTGGTGAATGCATTACCTCCAGCCTTTCTTCTTGATGATGCTCCCCAGAATCACTTCAGCCCTGGAGGGGAACACAGACAGTGTCTTAGGGTACAGTGGCCTGGAAATGCAAGAGTCAGTGCAAAACACCAGAGCCATTCCTTGTTTGAACTCTCAGGGCCTCCATGTCCCGAAAATAGAAGCTGCTCTCGGCTGGTGGCACAGTTTCCTCTGTTTCTGCTTGTGCCTGCAGAATCCCGCTCCAGAGCATCGCAGAGGCACCTGCCAAATCCTTTCACGCTGGCAGGAGACCACCTGTGGTCCTGACACTAAGAAACAGTGCAGTCATTTGGCAGTTTGGTGTTTTTAAACCACTGATCTCATCTCTAAATGTCCTATTTGGCTGTGTCCCAAAGGGGAGTCAAGGTTTTGCTTCTATTTGCTATGGCTTCCAATTATGACCTGGGAGGACAATGAGAGCTCACACTGTTTAGACAGACAATATTGACTCCCAGGAGATCTTGTAGGATACAAGTAGGTTTAGAAGATTCAGATGTACGGGCTGCAGATGCAGTGGCCCACATAAGAATGTCCTGGGTTCCAGTAACAAGCATTGTCATAGACGCAGGACATAAGGAGGTGTAGAGAAGTGTTCTCCCTGCACCTAAGGCTGGGTCATGGAGAGGTATATTGAGGACATACCCACTGTCCCATCCCCATCTTTCTAGCCCAGCTGGGACCCAAGCTTGAGGAGAATACAACTATCTTCCAGGGCTAGGCCCCTCCCAGTAAGACCAGTTCTGCTCTGTGAGGCTTTGTGAGTGGGGACATCAATGGAATTAGCACTTTGTCCACTAGGGTCCTATAGGTGGGAGTCATTACTAATCACTACGTGTCTTGACTGAAAGTTCCGTCTCTATTGGAGTGTACTTGGGAGCTTGGCAATAGCCATGAAGCAGTTAGCTATGGAGCGCACCCCAAATAGACGTGTGCTGAATGTTGCACAGTGTTCTTTTCTTCTCCCTTTCTGTCTCTCTGATGGTTGCCTTTGCAATCTTGCTTTTCATAGTGGGAACCTATCTCAGTTACACACTGACAAATCAAACACAATGAACCAGAACTGATTCTTCTTCACAGTAGGAATACAAACAGAACTCTTTACACACTTGTTGACCACTCTTCCCCTTTTTCAGCCTTAGCCCCACTGGGTATTGAGCAGCATTCAACAAAAGACGAAAACATGGAGAAAAGGTATGATGTTGAAAGGAGCAAGGCCTTATCAATTTTATGTTCTCTCCTTGGACTCAACAGAAAACATCAGGAATGTGGGCTCTGAACCTCCTAGATGGCCCTTAAACTTTTACACCTGTCCTTGAAAAGGAGGAAACCCATGCAAGGAAAATACACTTGGACCAGGCAACGATGAACCTGATTCAGCAAGTCTAGCATTTTGATTGTAATTCTCACCCGGAGTGGGGTGGAAATTAGGCCTGCAGGTGACCATGCACCGCAATCCTGTTAGAAAATTGCAGAGCTGCTCAAGCAGCTGTCCAGCTACTTAGTGCCTTTCAGCTCTTGGAGCTGCATCCACGTTCACAGTAGGAGGCCAAGGTGTTCCCGTTCTGTTCTAAAATGTGCTTGTTGTGCTGGAACCCGGAGGACATGGACCTTGGGGCTCACATGAGGGCATATTACCCAGGTGCTCTGACTTAGCAGTGAGCCCTGTCCCAGAGCCCAAACCTGCTCTGGGGTTCATGGGAAGGTTGTAGCTAAATGGGACTTCTCCAGAAAAAGAAGCGAGGCCTCTTTGCAGCCCCCTCTGTCCCCAGAGTGGGGTCTGAAATACCCTCTTATAAAAGACTAGAGGCCCAGGGTGAGGTCCCTCAGCCTGGCCGGTGATCGGGACTATTGGAGCCATCTTGCCCAGTCCCGATCAGGGCGATCTCAGGGGGGTTGGGAGGGAGGGATCGTGGGAGATTGGCTGGCTTGGGGGAGATTGGCCTCCCCCTCTCCCCCAGGCTGAGAATGCACTGACCACCAGGGGGCAGCTCCTGCATTGAGTGTCTGCCCCCTGGTGGTCAGTGTGCATCATGGTGACTGGTCGACTGGCCCTAACAATCACTTAGGCTTCTATATGTATAGATATTGGATTTCTTGGTATCTTTAAGGATCCTCCTTTAATCTCTGATCTCCCTATAATGCTACGTGGAGGAACAAGCCTGCAAACAGGAGAATCAGTTACTGCTTCCCTCCAAAGAGGACGGCCCAGTTTCCTTCGAGGGTTGAGGAACTATGAAATGTGGTTATGAAGTAACAACCACATTGGAATCTGCTCCTTTATTTGCTCACTCATATTTTGAACTAATATTTATTGATCTCCACTGCCACCACTCTGGGCCCAGCCATCTCTGCCCCTCATGTAGACCAAAGCAATTGCTTCCAGCCCATTTTTCATACAGGGGCCAGAGGTGGGAAGGTTTGGCTGGGCAGAGGGGGCCGGAGATGCGCTGGTGATGGTGGTGGAGGGAGGGGGAAAAGTGGTGCCATAACAGGTGTGGCAAGGACAGATCCTTCTCACCCGCATGTCAACAATGGTTAGGGCAGAGTCTCATGGTTCTAGAAATGCCACTTGAGGGACACAAACAGGTACCGACTTACTTTCCAGCAGCGTAGACCTCGGCAGTATCAAAGAGATTAACTCCGCTTTCGTAGGCGATCGTCATCAGCCGTTCAGCAACCTGCAAGAGGATGCAGTCAGTCAGAAAAGCCAAATGCTTTTCAAACCTGGGAAGCAATTTTAAATCCTTTAATGGTCTTTAAGAACATGGAAATTTCCCTAACCACTGCTTGTTTTTCTCAGTTGTAGTAAAGAAAGAAAACCAGAACTTCAGCTAGCCTATCGAGGGTGGATGCATCTTCCCCTGAGATATAGCCGGGCACTGAGGAACTTCCCCTCAGCACTGGGTTCCAGCAGCCCTAGGGAGCTCAGTGAGGTGGATAGATTGTTGCTCACTCTGCTTGGAAGGCCTGGTTTGACATTCTTTTTGGCACCGTAATCTCTCTGACACAGAGGGCCATTTGTTTTGCAGCTGACTCCATTTCTTCTCCTTTCTCTAAGCCAATGGACTGTGGCACCTGGGTGACTTGTGACTTAAAAGTTTGGACCTGTTTCCCTCAAGGCTTAGCAGACTGTTTTGATAAATGAAAGGTTAGACAGAACCGTGACTGTTTTAACTCAGCAAAACCCCAGACACCATCAGAGTGGCCAGCCAGCCGAATCCACAGGACAAGCAGAGGACGGAGTGGGGCACGGGGACCCAGCTCCTCACTGTCAGCCCGAAAACACATCTCCAGGCTCTGGTCCTCTCCTTTGTGCTGCTGATGCAAGTGGCAAGTGTGACAAGAGAGTGGGGGTGGCTATAAATGACAGCTTGAGGGACAGCCATTGAGGAATAGCGATAAAGAGAGGTGGAGAGGGACCATTTTTTCATTTAGACTTATTAGCCAATTGGGAAATTACACACCTCACAAATAATTAAAATTGATTTTTCCATTTATGCTTTTGATTGTGGGCTGAAGTGCTTCATCAGCATTACCAAGATAAAGTACTTTCCTGTTTTTAAAATTGGCCAACCAAAAAAATTCTTAGGCTAGCAAAACAGAGACCCTGAAAGTCCGTTAGGAAAAAAGCAGCAAAAGTACTACTACTGCTTTTAATTTACCCCAATTAGAGATTAAAAGTTAAGACAAGCATAGTTTTTCCCATCATGACTGTTCTGTGTTTAAGAAATTACTGTGCTTATATTATAATATTAACCTTGTGCCATGTCACATGACATGCTGATGGATTGTTATTGGAAAACATACATAATAAATCTTATACAGAGAGAAATTTGAAGATAAGATGGAGACTCCTAGATGGAGAGTTCGACTAAATGATTGCTGAGATGTTTCCCAACCATGGCGTTTGGAGACCTCAACGCGAAGCAATGAAATCACTGAACTAAGTCAGAAGACCAAATTCTAGTCCTGAGATGAATTTATTGGTACCTGCAATTGAAAGAACCCTAACTACTTTACTGATGAGAAAATGTAAGTAAAACTCTGAAAATTAAGTGCTATAAGATGATAATACACTCTTACCATTATTTAAAAATACTATACATATGAATAACATCTATTTTGGTTTTATAATGAAGCCAAATCATCTTTGGGAGGCACCTCACAGGGTTATTTAGTTTCATGTTTGAAAAATTTTGATGAGATCCCTGTCCAGTGGCTACTTAATATATGGTTGAACTATCCTCGTAACAGGGACATCATCCCTTCCAGGGGCAACACTGATGATTGCATCACCCAGCACATAATGGTGTGGTCATCCCAGGATCCCTTGTTTGTATTTGCTTTGTGCTGAGCTCATCCGAAGCCAGAGAGAAAGTGGGACAATCTAGGGAGGTGGATTTATTGCTATTGGCTTACATTTTTGCCACGTGGAAATATTTGAGCTCCAGCAATTCAGCCACTGGCGTGACCGGTCTACCTGTACCTCCCTTCCTTCTCCTTGCTGGCATTCTCTCTGCAGGGACCGGGGGGAAAGCTGCAACTCTCTCTGGAAGGAGAGTAGATATTTGTCTGATCTATATCCGAGGTGAGAGCTGCTCCAGCCACTCATGACAACTTTATTGTGCAGTTTTTAGAATCATAATTTTGAAATGATTCATTTCAGAGGATGACCTAGGCAAGCTGGGCCTCCTCCACACACCCTACCTGATACCAGTCAGAAGGCCCTGTGATGGCCACCCAGATCCTCCTTCAGAATTGAAGGACTTATTCCCGTAGCTGCTTAGGAATCCTGGCTTTCAAGTTACCAGGCCACTCTGGAAATTGCACTCGGCTAAAGAGAATCGCCTAGATCAAACCTACTTCCCAGAGCAGCTTCTATCCAATGGTTGGTCATACAAGGGATGTAAATGCTCAGTCCTTTGGCCCAACTTGGGACAATCCTACATGACCATCTCAGCTTTGGAGCTCCCAGTGGGGTTAGCTGAGGTCATTGTTGAGACTGCATCATGCCTCAGTTTCACTGTCTGCCCAATTCTGCTTCCTTCTCTGCCATGTGTTGATTCTGAGATCACTTCCTAATACTGTTCTGTATGCTCATCTCCATCTCGGAGTCTGCTTCTCAAGGAATCTCCTATGTGACAATCTTTCTGTGGTGACCTATGCCCAATACTGGAAACAGGCATTCAGACAGATAAGAATATGTGGATACGACTCATCCCCCTGGATCTATAAGCTAATGCTAGTAGCCTTGGGAACTGGGTAAAGATCCCCAGGCCCCCCAAGCTTCTGTTTAGGAACGATAGTAAGAACTACCTTTACAAATGACTTGTTCTGGGACAGGTATTGGGCTCAGCACATTATAGGTAATTCTTAATCCCTTCACCTTTTTCACCCAGTTCTCCACACCCTCTCCCCTCTGGCAACCATCAATCTATTCTCTGTGTCTATGAGTCTATTTCAATGTGTTTGTTGTTGTTGTTGTTCTTTAGATTCCACATATGAGTGAAATCATTAGGTAATGAGCTTTCTCTGCGTTACCATAATTTCCTCTAGGTCCACCCATGCTGTTACAATGGTAAGGTTTCATATGAAAGCATTCCTTAAATGCAATGATAACATATAACCATGATAAGCACTCTTTTTGAATTGTAAACAAAAATTTAAAGGAATGTAATGAGTGTCTGCCATTTATTGAGTGTCTGCTACCTACCAGTCAAAGGGCTATATAAATGTCTTACATGCATAACATGGTTAATTCTTTGTATAGATCTTGAAGGTCCACATTATTATCCCATTTTACATAGGATAATCTGAGACTCAGAGCAATTGGATTAACTTGTCCAAGCCGGGATGACCAACTGTCCTGGTTTGCCTTGGTCTGAGAAACCCCCTGCTAAAATAAGGAAGTCCATGCCAATTGGGATCACTTTGGTCACCCTGAATGGAGCTAAAACAAACAACAACAATACAATCTTTCCATAAGGTGACTAATATTCATTCCAAACTGGTTCCTTCTCCCTATCTACTGAGCCTGCACATATAATGCACTGACAGTCTCAAGGATTAATAGTCTAAATGTGAAAAATACAAGAAGCAAGATAAAATTGAAAATAATGCTTGAGTCAATCTTAGCCATTTCCCATGATTAAAGCAGTCCTTGTAAAATGCCAGAAACTCGGGCAGAATACTCCTACCGCATAGCTCTCTCTGCATTTTCTTTGATCAGCACAATGGAAGACAAAAGTAACTTACCTCATCTGAAATTTGACCTCCAAATGTCACCCATGTTCCTAGAAAAGAATAAATATTCGTATATTACTTACAACATAATCATTTTTCTAATATTGTGTATAATGAGAGGAAACAATTTTTCTTACAAGACTACTTCAACAGGTTGTTTATGAAGGTACTTGGATGAGGGGCAACTGGGGGCTGAAGTCCAGCCCATCCTCCTCCTCTCACTAAGTCATCCAGCAGGAGTCTGCATCCCCCTGGAGGAGAGAGTGCCCTTTCTTCACTCATACGTACCACATTTGCTAAGGGCAGCCCATTCCTACACAATGCTTTCTCTTCTGACAGAGGGCCGTGAATGCTAATGTGCAAGAAGGCGATGTTACCATGCCTGCTCTGAGTACACACCCATTCTTACTCTCACTTAGCTAAGGAGCCACCCTTAGTAGAAAGTGAAGGTAAGATCTTGGGTTGTGGTTCTTTCCTTCATTGTCTCCAACAATCGAGTCTGTTTTGTATTCCCTCTTACCTCTCAAAAGGAACCCTCTCAAATGTCTTCCCAGTGCCCACTTCCAAGCCCCAGGAGGTGACACCACCTTGTACTTACTTGCAGACTTGTTTGCCTGGCTAAAACAATGTTGACCAGCTTGCTATTTTAATAAAATTTGAATAAGGTACCAACATTTAAATAATTAGGAGATTTTTCTTTAAAATGTTTGATTTCTAGTTTCTCTTAACAACAGAAGGCTGGGTGTCCCCACAGGCAGACATCCCTGAATTGAGGGGCAATGTCCTCTGTGGGAAGGCTGGGCCCTCCACAGTCTATCAAAGTCCACATACCTTCCTTTGCATTTCCAACACTAAAATCAAATGCAGTTGTTATTTCCTGCCACATGTTCATTGCTCTTTTTTTAAATTGTAAAATTGAGAGAAAAACAAGCTTGTGCATTTCCCAAAAAACAGAGTGGAGGATTCATGAAAAAAAAAATAGGAGTGTAATATTTTTTTTTGGTGCATGTGAAGAACATAAAAACACAGATTGTTTGCCCAGAAAAATTATAACTTAAGGCAGCATAATAAAACCAGCCGTGACTGGTATATAAAAAAGATGGGCGTTGAGAAACTTAATGAACTAGAGAAATGGCAGTGTTTGTTTTTGAATGAAAGCAAAATAAGTGATCACTGTGAAATGCAGTTCTCTTAGGTGAAAAAACAGCTATGGCATCAAAACCTTTTTACAGACAATATTGTTATAAAAGAGTCTCTTTTGAATGCAGCAGAAATCATGTGTCCAGAGAATAAACAAGCATTTGCAAATTTTAGTATAATCAGAATCATTGTACTCAGCATGTTAAAAATATGGTTGAAAACTTTCAGAATAAGTTAAATTATTGGTGGCATTTCCTATTGCAGCCAATGAGATCACAGATATAAATAATAACATGCTGTTTGCTGTGCTTATTTGTGATATTTGAGAATTTTGGAAGGGTCAAAGAGCTTTTGAACAAGAAGTTCTGCAAAGCACAACATCAGGAAATGGTTTACTTTGTGACGAGAAAGGTCTCAGGCCAGTGGATGTAAGATGCTCTGTTTTGAGTTATGTGTTGACTACAGATAGGGCTCTCTCACAAAGGATGGGGCTAACATTGAACCTGTCAAGCACCAGATCCCCAGGCGGCAGCATTTTGTAGGGGCACTAAATATTGGAGTCCATAACTGTTCATTTTCTCATTCATCAGGAGTTTGCTTTGGGCTGAAAAGCTCAAATGAGACAGGCCACGAATTCAATAATTAATGCCATAAATTGGCCATTCTTTTGCATCTTGGAGCAAAATTAGGCCAGTGTCTGCTTGATGAATTTGCTGGTTTACTTATACTGAGATGACAGATTATTTTTTTTAACTGTTCATGTCATCAAAGGGAGCAGTCCTATCTCCAAAGACTGACTCGAAGTTCTAAGTTTCTTGCTGAAATTACAACTCATCTACACCTTTTGAATTTTTTCTATAGGTGCATTTACAAGTATTTGCATAAATATCTCATTTGCTACTCTCAGTTCTAACAAAATAGAGTCTTTGGGAAATTTCAGTTGTTAAAGTATAATTTACTCAACTTTCCTATATTGCAGTCAGTTTCCAGAAATGAAATTGATAGCCTGAAATTTAGTCTTTGAAACTAGGCCATTCATTAAATACTGGATTTCAAACTTTATGAAAATAAACCAGAATTATTTGCTTTAGCTTTCTTAATTAAAAATGTTTAGTTGTTATAGTATTACAGATATCTCCCATTTTCTCCCTTTTTGCCCCTCTCCACCCAGACCCCACTGCCCCCCAGGTCTCTCCCACACTATTGTCTGTGTCCATGTTTTATGCATTTATGCATATATGTTCTTTGGTTAATCTCTTCCTGCATTCCCACCCCTGAGATCTGTTATTCTGTTCCATGCATCCATACCTCTGGCCCTATTTTGTTCGTCAGTTTATTTTGCTAATTAGATTCCACATATAAGTGAGATCATGTGATATTTGACTTTCTCTGGCTTATTTTGCTTCTTAATTAATTTTTGATAGCACAAATGAAGTGATATGATTTGAAGTTCTCAAAATGTAGTACAAAATGGCATTGAAGACTAAATATGACAACACTGATAGCCAGACTAATGATGGCAACATTACACACAGATCTTGGAGGAGATTATTCTACTTACAAGAACCATTTACAACAATTCTATCCATGTTGGGAAAAGCTTATTTTTAGAAATATGAATCTGAAAAATCAATCTGCATAAAACTACCTACCAAACTTATTTTTAAGTATTTAAGACTGTAAACCATATATCGCTGTGAGAATATACAAGACCTGACTGACATCGTGGTATAGAATAAAGATGTCAGGTTTTTTATTCTAAATAAAAGCAGTAATGAATTATGAAAGAAATAGTAATTATTAAATGTTTTCTTTTTTAGTTATTTAAAAAAGTTTAGTATGAAATAGAACACGGGTAGCATATACATTTACCCTAAATATATACATGATTCCATTTCTGGGACTCTGTTATTCTTACACTCAGCTTACTTTGTGGAGGTAGGCTACTACCTGGCCCTTTAGACATTCCTTACTCATTTGTTTTATAGTTATTTGTTTACCAACTTTATACCTTTTACTAGGCAGTGAACTGTCTGAAGGTTAGTTTTTTTTTTTCATTTATCATCTCATCTCCACAGCCCTAAAATAGAAGTGAGTCCTTAGTAGATGGTCGATAATTGTTGGTTATATTAAATTGCCTTTGGACTGTCATTAATCTATAAAATACTGGATAAATTTCTTAGCAAACCAGCATTCTTCTTTCAATTTCAAGAAACATGAGCAATGGTCATCAACAGTCCTAGGCCCGAGGTGATTAACGTGTTTTGGTACCTTCCCCTGGAGGGGGGTTCTCCTTGGCAGCAAGGCCTGGGCGGGGGGCGGGGGAGGGTGTGTGTATGGCACAGTGTAGGCAGGGTCCATCAGCCACCCCGAGGGAGAGGTGTCTCTTCCAAATAGGACATATTCCCTCCTGATGGAGAGGGACAGAGTGGCAGCCTTCCCAAGAGGGGACTCTGTATGATTTTATTCTCTACCGCCCGCCTCCACAAGGTCTAAGGTGGTTTATTAGTTCATATGATTGTCAAAACCCTCTGTGACAGTTTTCTTAATCATTTTTCTGCCTCTAATGAGAATATGCCTTCTTGAGACTTAGGATGGCAAGTGATTACTTCACTGGGAAATCTCAAATTAGTGGGATGTTATTTAGATGATAAATTTATTAAACTGACATTTGTTATTTCTAATCTTTTAAAAGCAGAGGGAGTATAAAGAGAAATTGGATTGTTCTTGTATTTTCTGGTGAAACTCTTTTATGCACCAAGAAATAGATACTTTGAAAACCTCTGTTCGGGTCCCTTGCACACCTACGATGGCATAGAAAAATGATCGGAGAAATGGAAAAAAGAAAACTACTCTCTCTCACTCTCTCTCTCTCTCTCTCTCTCTCTCTCTCTCTCTCTCTCTCTCTCTCTCTCTCTCTCTCTCTCTCTCTCTCTCTCTCACACACACACACACACATCTTGGATACTTAGTTACCTTGCTGGTGGTTTACTTCTTGTCATTCATTAAGGAAACATGCTTATCATTTAAATGACCTGCTTGCTTGAGTATGAAGAGCTATTTAGACATTTAGATATAATACTTGTTCACATAGGCTACCTCCCTGGCCCTTTAACACTTTATCTCATCATAGTGCAGTTACCAAACCAGAAAATTAACATTGTACAATATTAGGAACTAAACCACGGACCTTTTTTGAATTTCATTGTCCTCTTTTCTATTCTAGGATCCTATACAGGACCCCATGTGACATTTTGTGTTCATGTCTCCTTGGACTCTCCCATCCGCCCAACCCCAACCAACTTTCCCCTCTTAATGACAGGATGGTGTGGAGCCAGCACTGCTCTTTCAATAAGATACATAACTCGCACAAGTACCTTGATGTTCATATGGATGCAAGATCCAAACCAAACAAACAGAAAGCAGATACCAGGAATCTGGCCTGAAGGGAAGTCTCAGATGACAGGGCTGGGATGTCCAGACAGGTGACAGAGGTGAATTGGCTTCTTGCCCTTGGCACTTTCTACCAGTTGAAGAGCATGAAATGGATCTACCCTCCTGCTGGGGAGGCAGTAGAGTGAGTTGTTGAGCGAGTAGGGGAATCAGGCAGCTCTGGGCTGGAGTTCTGACTCAGTCACTCACTAGCACAGGGAGGAAAGGTAACAATAATAACTAGTTTACAGGGTTGTTAGGAGGATTTTGTGAAATTTGGTGGGCATTTCACGGCCTCTGCCACACGTGAGCATTAATGTCGTTTCAGATCAATGGTTCCTACACCTTGGGGTGCATTAACAACCTTCTAGGAGCCCCACTCTGAGATTCTGGTTCTGCAGATCTGAGGTAGACTGTGGGAGTCTTTATATTTAACAAGCAGACCAAGTGATTGGGAAACAAAACCCTGAGCAACCCAGTTGTGTCCAGACAGATAAACAAGATGTGGACCTCTGTCCGGGCACCTGGGGCCCAGCTCAAGGCTCTATCTTTTATAAAAGGTGCAGGCAAAGATCTCTTCCTTGCTCTGGTTTGCACCTGCTGATGTTTTCTACAGAGCCTGGCCCTTGTTTCAGGGTTCAAGCTGCCAGCTGGTATTTCATTGTTGGCTGCCAGTGTATTACTAATGAGCATCTGGCCTGAGTTAACAAATGTAATAATAACTTAGCCTTTAAATTTTTTTTTTTTACTTTGGTTACCTTTTCTTGCAAGAACCAATGATACCACTAAAGTTCCTGGGGTTCGGAGGGGGCTTTCACAACTGCACTTTACAAAAGAGCGTGAAATCACCACGGACCCAGGCATGGAAGTGCTAAAGGCCGTGTGGCATCAATGTGGGCTCTCAGGCAGGGGAAGTGCAAGCAGTGTTCCCATTTGCAGGCAACTTTGCATGGTCTGAAGAATTCTACACATTTTACAGATGAGGAAGCCAGTGGTAGAGAAGTATCTTTCCACAGCTGGTTAGAAGTGGGGTCTCCAAGGCCATGGTCTCTCCCAGCCCCATGCTGCTTTCTGGGAATGATGCCTACCTTCCTTCCCCACCCCTTGTGCCTGATAGTGCAGTCTAGTGTTTGCTCTACGTGCTTGTCACAATATCCTCCTCTCCCATGTTCTTCCCTCTGCCAAACGCCTCTCTCACCAAACCTCTCTTCTGATAAGCTTCACATCTCTGTCTGTCCTCAGAATGCCCCAGCTGTGGATGAAGAATGGCCTACACTTGCCCCCAATCCTCTGGGCCACTTCCCTGTTCCCAGGGTCTCCCAATTAAATCCCAGGACAGGTTTTATCTTGTCTTCCCGAGAGGCCTCATGCACAGAGCCATCCTGGCTATTAAGCTCTCACACCCTTAAGAACCCCAGAGCCAAGGCTAAGAGCTGGGCAGTAATGAGACGCGCCTGTCACTGAAGTAATCTGGGCAGGGTAAGCCAATGGACAAGCAGTGGCAAAGGGAGCCCGGTCTTAGATTAGGCAAGGCTGGGGGTGGGGTGTCAGGCTGGCTGGGTCTCCCAGAAAAACTTGAGGAGAGTTGGACCTTGAACTTCTAACACCCATGTGTAGGCTTGAGGTTTTGAGGGTAATGAATTTTTAATATTTTCCTTTGATTTAAGATTTTATCTCATTAAGTGCCAAGGGATACTGCCAGCTCCATTTTGTTCTAAGATTTGTTTCTGGGCAAATCTTCTTGGAATGATTTTGTTCTGTTTCCCTTTTAATCTGATCAGTAAAGTTTAGGGACAAGGAAGGAGAATGAATGGTGGGGAGGAGCTTAGAAGAGGCAGAGTTTTGAGGTTGGATATTCCTCTATAGAAGCTGTTGTGAGCATAGGATAGGAATGAAATTTCAATGCCCTAAATCTTCCCCCAGATAATAAATCTTTCCACTCCTCACATTTAGACATTAGAGATAATAATATAGTACTTTAAATCCATGGTTTAAGTGCCTTATATTTCCTTATGTAAGTATGACTCCTGAATTGATTGAGTTAGCACCTGAGCCTTTTATAGAACTTTAACATAAAATAAGGCCAAAAAATTCTTAGATGAATATTTCTTCTCAGTGTGTTTTAATATTTTGTTCACACAGTTTAAATTAATAGTATTACTTTTGTAATAAGAAGCAAAGTTTTTAAAAAAAATATTTATTACTTCACAGGGAAATTCATTTCATAAACAAAGGTTTCAACAAAGCATAGCTGTTCCTACTTCTCGAACATGAAAAAGAGATGGTGTTTGTGTTTTGTTAGTATCTTGTCCTAAGTTCCTTGGTCAAAATTCCTCACATTTTCTTTATACTGACATTTACATGTTGAAAATTCTTATGGTGAAGTTTACAGAGCACTTACAAGTATCATTTTTCATTAAGGTGTCTGGTTCACTTTGTTCTTTGGAAAAGCTCATATAAGAAATGTACACAGTGTCAGAATAAAACCAGACACCTACTGTCAGACACTAGGGCCAAATGGCAATTTCTGTTATTTTTAAAAACATTCAACTATTTTCAGTATCTTCTAAAATGGGATATATTACTAAGATTGAAAGTGTTGTTGTTATTGTTGTTTACTGTGAACTCCTAGCATAGGGCCAAGAACATATAATGTGCTCAAATATGTGTTTTTATTTCTTTTTTGGATTTATTTTTTATCTTTCCACAGGAAGTTACTATGAATAAGAACTCTCTGGAAAAACATAGATGTCAAGAAGTTTAAAGTCAACATAAATTCCTTTACACTTTTTTTTAATCTCTGAAAAGTTCATGTCAAATCTTTATCTTTTTGCAGGGATATATTTTTTGGATGGTTCAATGAATTATTCTCTACAAACAGTAATAATTTTGAATAACTCTGGCATATCTGTATGTTAAAACCACAATATGCTCTCACAGGACTCTTAGGATATGCAAGGAAATAAGTGTATATTCCATGGTGAGGCAAAGGAAGTTTTAGTAAAAACAAGATAATATACTGTAAAAAAGAATGAAAAATATTTTACAGCAGTTCCTTCCTTTTGGGCTATGAGATTTATAATGTCTACTAGAGGCCTGGTGCATGAAATTCATGCACAGGGGGAGGGAGGGGTCTCTCAGCCTGGTGTGCACCCTGATCGGGCTAAACCGGCAGTCAGACGTCCCCCTTGCAATTCGGGACCACTGGCACCTAAGTGCTGACCTGCCTGCCTACCTTATCACCCCTATACACTTTGCCTGCCTACTTCATTGCCCCTGACTGTTCTGTCTGCCTGCCTGATTGCCCCTAACCACCTCTGCCTGCCTGCCTGGTCACCCCTAACTGCTCGCCTGCCTGACTGATCGCCCCTAACTGCCTCTGCCTGCCTGCCTGAATGCCCCTAACCACCTCTGCCTCAGCCCCTGCTGCCCTGGAAGAACATCCGGAATGATGTCTGGAATGTTGTTCGAGTGTCTGATCTAATTAGCATATTACGCTTTTATTATTATAGATAGTATTAAATATCACTAATAACTCAAAATAAGAATACAAAATAATTCACATACTTGTTGACTAAGAAGCTTTTTGAAATGTAGAGAAATTAAAACTGAGAAACTATGTAAGGGACAATTTAAAGACTTTAAAAGTTCCCAAATTAACCCAGTTCCTAGGTTCCCCTGTAGATTTATAAATTTACTTGTAAAAATTAGCTTATTTTATCTGTGCCTGATGAGTACAAACTATTAATTATTTTAGTTTTTTAAATCTACAACATTCTGTTCCTAATAGAAAATTGATAGTTATAGCAAACAGATGAAACAGATGGGTTATTTTTGCATCTCCCATAGAACTATGCATGGGATTTTTTAAAAGAACTGATTCTTTCTCTATTTCTAACTAACAGACAGAGACCTTCCCTTTTCAATAATTAGATGTAGGAATGTATCATGTTAAAGAAGAAAATGGAGCAATACTAAACCATAAAACCATGTTGGTATATCTTTAATCTAAGGAGACCCCATTTAATTAAAACTCTACACAAAGCCATTCTCCTTTGAAATGATACTTTACACTATACTGAAAAACTAATTATAGCATGGGAGAAGCCCGGAACAGCTCTTGGCAGCCTAATCTGGACACTGCTGTTCCCAGCCAGGCTTTGGCATCGAGGGGATGGCAATATAACCACAGAGTCCTATGTTTGGAATGAAATTTCCAAACATAATGTATGGAAAGATATCCAGAAATTTAGATAACCCGGGGCATCAAAGAATATAAAAATTATATTTCTATGTCAACAATATCTTGGATTATTCTCAAACACAGAACATAGGCCTTCCTAAGACATTTTTAAAGCTACTAAAATCTTGGGATAATCTCTGTATTCCCAGAGACTAAACAAAACTAGGCACAGAGGAGGGGCTTGTTAAGTGTTTTATGAATGAATAAATTTAAGAACCGCAGAGAAGGAATTGTTCGCATAGAATAAATGTTCAATAAACTCTTTTATTACCTGCTGATCTTTTCATTAATTGATTGCCTGGAAAAGAATTAATCTGAATGAATCCATCTGTGGCCTTTGTCTGAGTTAATGGTCTGGGTATCCACCAGCTACCACAGCAGTGTTCGCAGAGGGTGGCTGGGAGGCTGGCCTGGATCCGGGGAGTCATTATGGTAGAATAACACTTGCATCTGCCATCTTCAAGCAGTAAGTTAAGCAGGAATAGTGTCTTGTTACTCCTTCTGCTAACACCAGGGACCCTGGTTTCAGGAAACAAGGGAGGGTGTTCCCAGAAGAAACTTCGGGAACAAGGATACTTGCCTGGTGACTCACCATCTTTGATCATTTTACGATTAGTCAAGAACTTCAGGGACCACTCACTACAAAGGATTAGAACTTTCTGGTAACTAAGACAGGACGTGCCTCCAAAGGATCTGTGTAGCACACCTCAGGGTTCCTGAAGGTTGGGTGGAGACGTCAGCCTATTCTCCACAAGGATGGGGAACATGGCTGTCTTGTTCATCACTGTCACTCCAACACTCAGAACAGAGCTCAGTTTTGCGGGTCAACCATCTCTCAGGTCCTAGGCAACACACTCTGAAATTATTTCTCTCATTTTCAACAACCCCGAACGGTAGGTATTTTCATTTTCTTTCTTTTGAGTATGTCCCTGGATAAACAGATTCATCTTTGAGGCATTGCTAACCTCAAAAATGGATAATGACACCTGCTCTAGTGTTGTTGTGAGAACAGAATGCGGCGATGATGATGCCAGCCAACCCTTTTTTGAGGACTTACATTTTGCCAGGCACGGTGCTACACACTTTCCAGGCATTATCTCATTTGAAATTCACGACCGCTCTGTGATTTGAGTTTATTTGCTAGGGAATGACTGAACAGGGATCTGAGCCTACGCAGTCTCACTCCATAACCATGCTCTTAATGATTTTAATAGCATATGTCAAATGTCCTGTACAGTACTAAGCATATAACAGGTACTCACTAGATATTACTTTCTTTCTTATCTTCCAAAGATATACTATTTGAGGCAGCAGAAATTCTATAGGAACACAAATAACTTTTCCAGCAACCACAGGGAAAGCCATAATCAACATGAGAATGCATGAATTCTAACAGTATACCCATCTTAAAAAAGCACAGGACAATTTATTATTTTTTAAATATATATACATATATATACATATGTATATATATATGTATATATATATTGATTTCAGAGAGGAAGGGAGAGGGAGATGCTCTATCCACTGAGCCAAACCAGCTAGGGCGAGAATTTATTATTTATTATGGATTGTTCTGAAGTGATATGTGGATAGTAATGAATAGACAAAAACATTAACATTAAAAATGCTGCAAGATTCTGAATTTTAATTGGAGACCAATTAAAGACCAAGCTACATAAAAAACAAAGACCCCTCCTGGTACTTGCTTCTTTCACCAGGCACCAAAGGTGGCATTTCCCTGGACACTGTCTGTGTCTTCTGCATGCTGCGTGGGAAACAAAATCCCCCGGGTGCACAAAGCTTCCATGGTGGACTCAGCCATCTGATGAGCAAGTAACAGAGGTGGAGAGCTCCTTGTCTAGGCCAGTGATCCTCAACTCTGGCACAGTTGGTATGATCACTTAGGAGCTGATGCCCTGTCCCATACGGGATCCTGGTATGAGGAAGGACCCAGGCACAGGTATTATTTGAAAGCTCCCCATGTGATGGTATTGGCAACCAGAGTTGGAAACTGGTTTAGGCAGTGGTTAAAACATTGTTGGAATGGATTCAATCCCCCCTATAAGCTCCCAGAATGACAGAAAGCTCAGAGTGGGAGGAAGAAACACAGTAAATACAGGGCCAAACATGGAAAAGCAATTCAGCAAAGAAGACTGAACATGGCTTTTACTCCAAACGGGACATTGTGATGTCTTGCAGGGTCTTTACCCCGGCCAAATAAAGGGTTACAGACTATTCCTTCAAAATTCTCTCTTTGGTGCTTTGCCCTTCGTTTTATTATTACTATTAAACTTCGCAAAAATCCCAGTGGCAGTAAATGACTGTAGCAAAAATAGCTTAGTTGACATAATTTAAAAAAAAGGTAGAATAAAGAAGAGCATCAGCAGTCTCATTTTCTGGGACAAGATTATAGAGGCCACCAATCCTGATAGAATAGGGTACAAATGAGACACATCAGACTTATGGGGTTAGGACAGGATTTCTCCCACTGGTGCCGTATAGAATGATTAATTCAATATAGAGACTTAAAAGCTTAACCAAAGTCTAGTTGGAGATGGGCTACTAGGTCATTATATCATTCCTACATAATTTATTAACTTGGGGCAACTCTTGATTTTCCACTAACAGGTTTTCATGTCTATAGGATTCAAAAATAGAAATGCAAATTTTATTCTAAAGACAAACATATGTGCATTTTTTATTTACTGTGTCACTGTTCCCTCTCTTAGCAGAGGTAATTGAGGATTTGCTATCTCCCTCATATAATTCTGGGGGGTTGATTGGAGGAGTGACACAGCAGCCACCAATTCATCTGAATAAAATGCCAACTCTTCTTAAAGTTACACTGATGAAAAAATTGCATATATTTAGCACAACCTGGATGGTGCAAACTCCCAAGTATAAACCTCAATTTAAAACATGTTTGCAAGACAGGCGATGACAGATGGACAGTGGAAAATGTTGATGGGGTGGAGCTAGAAGACCACAAGTGTGTTGAACTTGCACACAAGAAAACTTGGGTGGAGGTGTGTCTCATTCATATTCCAATATACACTGAGTGGCCAGATTATTATGACCACCTGATGTTTGTAGGCAAATTAGCTATAATTTCACACTGAAGTTGCTAGAGGGTCAGATCATTACAAACGTCTGAATAGCACAACATACCTAAGTATCGTTGCTGATCAAGTTCATCCTATCATGTTGATGGCGTATCCCAATGGAGATGGCTTCTTCCAACAAGAAAATGCGCCATTCCATAGTACTCATATTGTGCAAGAGTGGTTTCAAGAACATGAGGGAGACTTTACTTTGCTTAGGTGGCCCCCACGATAACCAGATCTCAATCCAATTGAGCATTTGTGGGACGAAGTTAAAAGAGCCATCAGGCAGCTGGTTCTACAACCATCAAATCTCACAGATCTGGACAGTGCTATTCATCAGGCATGGTGTCAGATTCCTCGCGTCACCTTTCAACATCTGGTGGAGTCAATGCCAAGAAGAATCGCCGCAGTATTGAAGGCAAAAGGTGGCCCAACGAAGTACTGATGAGGTGGTCACAATAATCTGGCCGGTTATAATAATATGGCCACTCAGTGTACATATTAAAGATCTGGTCATCAGCCCTGGCCAGTGTGGCTTATTTGGTTGGGTGTCATCCTGTGTACCAAAAGGTTGCTGGTTTGATTCAAGATCAGGGCACATGCCCCAGTTGCAGGCTCAATCCCCAGTAGGGGGCGTGTGGGAGACTGCTTTCACATTGATGTCTCTCTCTCTCTCTCCCCTTCTTCTCTCCCTAAAAATCAATTTTAAAAAATCTTTAAAAAATGATCTGGTCATAAGCTCTCAAGGGCTGTAATCTCTCACTCTGGCTTATCTTGTGCAGTTACCTTCCTCGCACACTCTGTATTCTAACTCTTTACCTTCTTTCAGTTCATCTAGTCTCTGTCTTCAATTCCTTCCTTAACCAGAAAGGTTAGGATAGCTGGATAATATAGTTCACCATTTGGAAGATTCTCTTGCCCTATTCTCAACTCCACTGCTTCACTCTTCCTCCACTGAATTTGCCTGGCAAAAATTCACACCCAGATGAATTTGCCTCCCTGTGCTCATCACCTATAACCAAGATGCTGAGCTGTACTGGAGGAAATCACAGGCTGCTGAGCCCCATGCATTGTACTTTCTTGGTTTACACTAACTGTGCATAGAGGCCACGAGGCTTCTGTTTCTCATCACTTTCGTCCACTGTTTGGATTTCAAACCTGTCCTATTTCTCTCAACCTCAGATCCCACTTCCTCTCCATCATCGGCAGATAATCAGGCCTCCTGCTTCACAGAGCAATTCAGCAAAGAACATAAAAGCAAGCAAACTGTAACCCCCTCCACCTCCTGCTACCAAATCTACCAGCCTCCCCATAGCAGATAAGATTGATGCCCTGCCCACTCCCCGTGAGTGTCCAGCTGCTTGAGAACTCCCACTGGTGTGCAAACACTCCTCTTTCCTAACCTTTTGGTGGGTGTGCACTGGCTCCAGAGTTAAGGAAACACAAACTTAGACAACGCCCATCTTTTCTTCCTCTTTTTCTGTCACCATAGGAAAAGGTACCTTCTATCCAAGTTTCATTTCTTCACTGATTATCTGGGTCCCATTTCCTGCTCCTTCTCAGACCTCACTCCATGGATTAGCACCTCTCATTACTGTAACTTTTCTTTGTCTGGTTCTACTTCGTTTATTTACTATTAATTTCATACCCCCACTTCAATTCCTTTTTGTTCATACTTGTCTGATTTGTATTGGCCCACTTCTTGATGTTCCATTTGTCTTTGTCCCTTTCCTTAAAGTGCATACCAACCAACTAGTACTTTCTTTTTACTCAATTCTAAAACTTTGTAATTTACTATGATAGCTATGTTAGATCTTTTTTTTCCTCAACTTTTATTTCATTCCTTTAGAACATTTTCTTTACCTGTCTTTAATTTGGTCAAGCCGCATCTAGCTCATAGCCCCCTGATGGATTCTGTACAGGCTCTTGCTATATGTTCACAGTATGATGAACTGGTCTCACAATTAGTTGGCAACTGATTGTCACATTTAATCTTTTGCAAAACTGACAGTATTTGAGTCATATGTAGCCTGTCTCTTTGCCTCTATCCCCAGTCTTCTCCAACTTGCTGTATGCGCCGGTGACCACTGTGACCAAAATGAACTTCCTGGCCAAGTGACTCTTAGAGTTAAATATTTCGTACTCCCAAGCACAAAACCAATAAATTCTAAGCTTCATGGCCTGGCCTCAATGCTCTTCATAATCTTTCTAAACCCTCTTTAATCATTTTATTTCCCAAGCAGTTCCTTCTCCAGGCCATGCCAGTCTAGACTTCATGCTTCCCTTCCTAAAATGTATGTATCAATTCATTTAGAAAATATTTATTGAGCCCCCATCATTCCCCCAGAGCCATGCCAGATGGTGGGGTCAAAATGGCAGATGATGATAATGGAGCTCCCAGTCTAGCAGGGAGGATGGATAAATGTTCAAACAATTACAGTACATGGCCCCAAGGGCTACATACTAGTAAGAGATGACAGATGGGAACTAATAGAAAGCCTCTGGCTGGACTTGGATGGTCAGGAAAGCAACAATCAAGCCTGGATCCGAGTGAGGAGAGAGTAGGAAAATTCAACAAAAAGAACTGCCTGTGTCTTCCTTTCTCTCATCAGCCTGGCAGATTCCTATGCATCCTTCAAAATCCTGTGATCTGCAGAAGCTCCCACCCTGCTCCCCAGAAAAGGTGGCCACTTCCTGATCTGTGTTATTTCTGTCTTTTACCTCTGCCTCTCTGTCTCTCTGCCTCTATCATGGTCTTACTAAACTGATTTTTTGCTTGTTTACTCTTTGAAGTAGCTCTTAGTAATCAGCTCAGATGTTTTTTCATTCAGGAAGGCTTCCATGGCCTCCCCCACTCAAACCTAGGCAGCCCTTGTATGTGTTCCCATAGCATCTCAAATTTCTCTCAGAGCACTGGTCACATTGTGATTCAGTCAGTCATTCATTTCATAAATGGGCATGGGCACAGGCATGTGTGCCGAGCTGATAACCCAGCAGGAAATAAGTCAGATTAAAGAGTTATCCCCAGCAAACATAAGTGCAGGGTGTCCTCTGGGGACACTTGGCCCAAGGATCGAATCCAGCCTGGGAAGAGGAGGCTGAGGAAGTGAAGAGCCGCAGATGATGACAGTGTCTATGGGGACTTGGGAGCTGGAGGTGATGGGTGGCAGGAACCAGGTAGCTGGTGGAGGAGCCAGGGACTGGGGCTCTGCTGTCTCTACCACTGGCTGCGACATTTCTCCTCTTCCTGCCTCTGTTTTTCTCGTCTGTAAAGGGGGTGGTGACTGCAAGAACTAATTTTCACTCTCATAACTGTGAGACAATGTTTCTAAATTGTTATCAGTTCTGGCAAGTTGCCCACCTCTGGGTCTACAGAGGACCTTGTCGCCCCCGTATTTGAGGAAACGTTTTTGCAACCATTTGTTTCATTTTGAATCCCAGGTTAGCATTAGAGGGCTATTCGTCCCTTTACCCTTTACCTACAGAGCCAGGAAGGGTGTGTGTGCACACATTGGGGTTGTTGCAGCTTCCTCTGCTTTTTCCTCTCAAGTTCTTCCCCGAGCCCCGACTCTGACCAGGAACCTCAGGCTGCCATGACCTCACCCCCTGTATCTAATACACTCCACGAGGGACAGCAAAGGCTGCCAGGTTGTCAGCAATTCTTAAGAAGGATTTTATCCATGAAGGTATAAAAAAAAGAAGCCACATTTTGAAACTGTTTTGTAAAAACACAAATGCCGATTCATTTTTAATGTGTATGCGCCATGGCATTTACTCAAGGTAGACGTTCCAGGAAAAGTGACAAGCCTAAAACTCTCCCGTTACATGTTTAATATTCATGCACCATTAAATTCTGTGGGTATTTTGGTCTTCAGATAGTTCACTCTGTGCTATGCAGAAAAATCGGTAAATTCTCTGAGGAAAGAAATTGCACTTTTTAAATTGTTTCTCGAGAGTTTCAGAGGCACTTTATAAATACTATTGTTGTTGTTATGTTGTTAGAATGATAGGTGAGGTGCCCAGTTTGCATTGGCCTTAGTAATAAGAATGACAATCATGAAGAGTGTCATAAAAAGAATACCATCCATGTTAAATATTTAAAGTCACGTTCTCCTGTTGTCAAAATATTTAGTGCAGTGACAGCATCTCTGAAACAGAAGGAGATGAGCCACGAGTACATTCTGCACATTAGAAAGAAGCCACCAGCTTATTTTCTTGGTTCCCTGCTTTTGCTCTAGAAGGTCCCCTTGGTTAGGCAAGGGAATAAGGCAGGATGAGCCCAGGTGGCAGGTGCTGAATGGAAGGGGATTGAGCTGGATCTGCCTGCCCCAGGAACCTTCCCTGGACTTCAGCTCCAGAGAGCTCCCAGCCAACCCTGGGCAGGTTTTCCTCATGGAGGCTGCAGCTCAGGTGGAAATGACTCGGGCCAGATCCAGGGTCTGGGACTAAAGACAACAGCTACCGAGTGGACAGAAATCATAGCTGCTGGCACCTAGCTCACCAGATACCAGCTCACACCTGTCTCCATTCGCTTCCATCTGGTAAGGGCAATGGGTTCCAACCCTGCTGCTGCCTCAGAATCATCAGTGCAGCCATTTAAAAACAGTTGCCCCCAGGCTGGGTGGAGACTAGTTATTTGCATGTTTAAAAGTACCACAGGTAATGCCAATATGCAGCTGGAATGGAGAAGAAACATCTCTTGAGAGGTTCAGTGTGGGTTCTCCAAGGTGTTACATATTCATGGAGTCAGTTGCACTACCTAGGAATCACAGCCTGGAGGTGTGTGTAAAACAGGGCCCCAAAGGCATGGAGTGTTCCTTCTCTTCTTCATTGCTTAGATCCAGACCCAACCCCGTCTTGTAGGACTGCATAAAGTGTCCTTCCTGACCAGTGAACAGCACAGAATTCCTTTTGGGTTGATGGCATTCTACCTGAGGTTCAATATACGCTCAAATGAGTACATGACCACATATCCCCATATCTGAGCTTTCCCTATACTCCTATATACAACAGCACTCCTAGAAGTACCTGTCAGCTTGGCACATATGCCTATGTGATGTTTTTAAAAACTAGCAAAATGATTTTATTAGTTAGGGTTCTCCATAGAAACTTATAATTTTTATTCCTTATTGATGTATTCAGGCATTTCTATATAATTATAATATACTAGAGGCCCGGTGCACAAAATTCGTGCACTCAGGGGAGAGGGGTCCGCAGCCCAGCCTGAGCCCTCTTGCAGTCCAGGATCCCTCAAGGGCTGTCTGGCTGTTGGACATCATTAGAGCTGCCAGGGAGGCAGGAGAGGCTCCCACCACTGCTGTTGTGTTTGCTAGCCATGAGCCCGGCTTCTGACTGAGCAGCGCTCCCCCTGTGGGAGCGCAATGACCTCCAGGGACCA
>NW_006283631.1:4764267-4764807 GCF_000327345.1 Myotis davidii
AAAAGCATTTCACATCCCCACAATTTTGATTTAGGACAAAGGGGATGATAATAAGCATTGGGAAAGAATGGCCTTTTAAATAAATTGAGATGGGTCAACAGGATACCAGCATAGGAAAAGAAATATTTATTGACATTCCTTGCACAATGCACAAAAAATCAATGCCAACTAGATTATCCTATCTAATAGAAGAGTAATATGCAAAGTAACCATCACTCTGCCACAAAGATGATGGCACCCTTAGCAGCTGGGGCAGGAAGCTGGCGGCGTCACCCCAGCAACATGAGCCCAGCAGGCATTGCCTTGGTGACCCGGAGCAGGCCAGCGCCCAGCAGGGCCTGCTGGCAGGTCGCCGGGCATGGCGGGTCACCATTGGGATCCGTGAGCAGGCAAGCGCGGTCTGCAAGCAGCACCCAGTCACCATGGTGTGGAGCAGGCCCGTCGCCATGGTGTGGAGCAGGCAGGCCCCGCAGAGAGCAGAGAACCACGGGGAGCGGGCCTAAGCTGTCAGTAGGACATCCCCTGAGGGCTCCCAGATTG
>NW_006283631.1:4764889-4783296 GCF_000327345.1 Myotis davidii
AGAAGCAGCGAGCAGAGTGGTAAAAAGCCGCAAACAGGTGGGCAGTAAGGAGCGAGGGGTCCTGGACTGCGAGAGGGACGTCCAACTGCTGCCTTAGGCCTGCTCCCTGCAGGTGGACATCCTCTGAGCGGTCCTGGACTGTGAGAGGATGCAGGCCAGGCTGACCCCCCCTGCCCCATGCACGAACTTCATGCACCGGGCCTCTAGTATATTATAAAACATACAAATGTATTTATATAAATATATATGATATTTAAATATGCATGTACATATACAAAGAGATTTATTATAAGAAATTGGCTAAGATGGTTATGAAGGTTGAGAAGTCCCAAAATCTGCCATCTGTAAGCTGTAGTAGATTCAGTCCATGCAGAGCTGATGATACAAATTCTAGTCCAAAAGCAAGTAGGCTCAAGGCCTGATAAAAGAGGATATTTCAGTTCAATTCCAAAAGCCAGACAAGTCTGACATTACAGTTCAAAGCAGTCATGCAGAAGGAGTCCCCTCTTTTTGCCTTCCACTGATTGAAGGAGGACCACCCACCCACTCTGGGGAGGGCTACTTTACTAAATCCACTCACCCAAATATTAATCTCATCTCAAAACACCCTCAGGACACACCTAGAATAACATTTGACCAAATATCCAGGCACCCCATGGACCAGTCAAGTTGATACATAAAATTAATCATCACATGACCTTTTTCTTGTGAGCATTTTATCTGGAGGGAAGCACACACATCTGAGAGTGAGTGGTGCAGGGCAAATTCAGCCCCTTTCAAGCACCTCTAGGAGTAGCTGCCCACAGCGGTGTGTCACCTCCCATGGCATGAATCAGATGGGCCTCCTTCTCTTCACGCGAGACTATGTGGAGCAACTCAGAATGCAGGCAGATGCCTCTTTGTAATGACAGGAGTGACAGCCCTGCTGAGAAGGCTCTGAGCTGACCCAGCCCGGACTCCATGGAATGACAGTCCCTTGGTCTATGACCCGCTTTGGGGGCAATTCTCGTTGCTGGGCTGACCCCTATCTCCTCTCCCCACCTCCCTTCACGTGGCCTTCTCTGTTTCTGCACTGAAGTGCTGCTGAAGAAACCAAAGAACTGGGCTGGCTGGACCTCAGCCGTTCATGATTTCTGACCTCTGCTGGATCTTCACTATTACCCAGTGCACTTTTTGTCACTCTGTAGCAACTGATCCATCTATGCAGATATTCATTCAATAAATATTTTTGAGCACCTACTACTTTCCAGGTACTGTGATCTGCTAAAGGTACAATAGGAATGTAGAAAATGCAGAGGCTGTCTCTGCTCTCAAGGAGCATGCCATGTGGCAAACTCCACAGGCAGGTGTCCTAAACCTGGGCAAATATCTCAACCCTCTGAATATGCAGGTGGCCTTAAGGATATCCTTGGGTTCATCACTGTTAGAAGTTCCCAGGTCTTTATTCCCAGCTCTCTCTGGGTATCCGGAGCAGGTCACAGGCTCTCTGGTCACCACTCCCCAGCAATGCTCCCACTTCACTGAATCCTCCCTCCTCTCACTGCTTCCTCCTGGCCTTCAACCTGAGCTTTCAGCTCATCCACCACATGCCCAATCCAGGAACCCAAGCATCCTTCCCTGCTCAGGGAGACTCCTCATTCTGCACCCTGAGGCCACCAGGTTCTATTTATCCTTCCTCCTGAATAATCATCTCTGGTCCACCTTTAATATCCCTGCCTCAGTGTCTGCCTTGTCTCCAGTCTCAACCCCTCCCCCTCTGATGTAGCCTTTATATCGCTGCCAGAAAACAATTCTGATACATTTGATCACGTCCTACTCCTGATCCAAGTTTTGGAATGGTTTTTCACAGGCGAGAGCAGAGTTTTAAACTTTTTTTTTTTGGCAGAAGGATGCTTCCCCACCCCCCTTCAAAATTGTGTGATTACTTGGAACTACGATGCCTAATTTTCAAAGCCTCAGTTCAAAATGGAAAGTGAAGCACTAAAAAGAAATGAGCTATTAAGCCATGAAAAGATATGGAGGAAACTTAAATGCATATTACTAAGTGAAAGAAGCCAATATGTAAAGGCCACATACTGTATGATTCCAACTATCAGACATTCTGCAAAATGCATAACTATGAAGACAGTAAATGGATCAGTGGTTGCCGGAGGTTAGGAGGAAGGGAGAGATGAATAGGCATGAATACAGTGGATTTTTAGGGCAGGGAATATTTTGTATGATAATAAAATGGTGGACATATCACTATACATTTACCAAACCCATAGTACAACACCAAGAGTTACACATATAACTAATGTAAACTACAATCTTTAGGTGCGAATGGTGTGTCAATGTAAAATGGTAACCAATGTACCAACCACTCTGGTGTGGGATGTTGATAGTGGGGGAAGCTATGTGTATGTGGGAGAAGGGGAACTTTCTGTACTTTTTGTTCAGTTTTGCTCTAAAAATGGTAATTTATTACTTATTACATTAAAAATTTACTTTTGAAAAAAGTTTACATTTTTAAAAAAGAGCCACTTTGATGGAGGCTGTGGCAATGGAAGGAGGAGAGCGGAGAGAAGTGGAGCCTTGTCTGTCTCTCTTCCTCCAAGCGACCCTGAGACCTTGGGGTCCTAGGACTTGGAGGAACTTGAAAGACAAGAGCTGAATGCGTTAGCAAGGCTAACAAGGGCTCTAAACAAGGGCTCTCTCCATCAGGCCCAGCTTCTCTTCCAGTCTCATTTCTTAAGGTTCTGGAGCACCGTGCACTCATAATATTCTAGTGTTTCCCCAAGTACATCCTGCTCTGGTACTTGCTTGCATTGCTCCCTCTATCTTGAATTATTTGCCCTCTTTTTCTGCCTCCTTCTATGCTTGATAACTCCCTTCAAGTCTCAGCTCTGTAGCACCTTCCCTGAGCAGCTGTCCTAAATTCCCTGTGCTCGATTCATCCCAGACTCTCCACTATGGCACTGTCAGATGCACTGTCTGTGTTTGCATGCCTGATCCTACTACATTGGGAACAATCTGAAGCAGGGGCCTTGCTGCTTTCATCTTGGTATCCCCCATAACCAGCACAATGCCTGGTTTCCTACATGTTTGCTCAGAATGAATGAATGAATGAATGAGTACATAATTCTATTCTTCCTCTCTAAGAAGATGATCCCACCTCCCACTAGACTAGGGTGATTTTCAGTCACTCTTTGGTGGATTTACTCCTTCCCATCAGTGTATTATGAACCAGGCCAGCCACAGCAACCCACAGGTGGGTTTGGCCATTTAATTCTTTTTACCCCTTTCTCTTACTGACAGAGTTTGTTCCTTCAGATGTATTTTCAGTTCATCCTCGAGTTACTTTACCTGCCTGCTCTCATTTGCACATGCTCCTAGTTCATTGAAAGAAAGCTTGTCAGAGCTAGAAGTTCCCTTCCTGTCCTCTGATCGAGAAGAAAGTCAGAATTGTTAGCTTAAACTATGGCCTTTACAGTATTCCAATATGATTGTGTGATTACTTGGAACTATGATGCTTAATTTCCAAAGCCTCAGCTGAACATGGGCTGTGATTCTGCTGACATCCCAACTCCACAGCAGTAAACCTGGCTTCCCCTGGATGGGACAGCTGGGGTCTGCAGAGCCTGACTAATTATCTAAGGCAGGTGCATTTTTCCTTTCTCTGAAATTTTTTGTCTCCTCTGGCTTACAGAGGTAGCTCAGAGCAGTTCTTAAAGAATGCTTATTCAAGCTGTCAGGCTTTGTTAACCTGTTCTGAATGAAGCCAGTCAGCCCCCGAATTTCCTCGTTTCCTCCTGTTTTTCACGCAGTGTCTTATCACAAGTGTTCAGGCTCTCAGAGAAGCTCGAAGCTCAAGTCAGGACTTCTGCTCCTGAATCATCTGTTCCAAAGCTCACCGCCCCCCTCCCCACCCCCACACTCACACACATGGGGTTTTAAAACACTGCTCTCTGTCCTCCAGACATTCATTTCCATGTAGCACTTCATGGACACCTGCAATTTTTTAGTCTTAAGGGCCTTTGGTGGAATTTTCTATGTACTTTTGACTAAATTATTTTCTGCCCTAGAAACGAACTCTATGAGATAATTGGTCAATGATCTTTTACTATAGTTCTTAATTTGTATTTTCTTAAATTATCATATTTCATAATTTGTATTAATAGGGAGTTTCTTTCAATAATGAATAGTGAATAATTATTTACCATTAAGCACATTCTCATAAAACTAAGGTTAGATGATCCCTGATAGCGAGTCTCCTTTCAAACAGAAGTGAAAGGTAACAAGATCTGAGCTATAAATTAAGCAAATGTCAAGTTCCCTTGGACTTATAGTGAACAAAGTCCACCCTTAGATTCCAAATCAGATCATCAGAAAGAATCAGAAAAACTTAGACCTCAATCACCTTAATATCTTTGAAATACAATGAAAGGAGGCAGAATGAGTTGCCACTATCTTTTATTTATTCATTATCATCCCTTCCCTGGTCTCCACACTTCCATTCAATAGGAATCAAGAAATCTTCCTCTGAGCTTTCACATGTATATCACCTTGACCTCACAGTATTTAAGATAGATTATAAAAGTATCTAAAATCTAAAATACATAACAATACAGAAAAATCCATGAAGAAATTAGGCAAAGAGAAAATAAGGATAGAAAAAGTTCAGATAAGCTGCAGGTAAGTTGAGCACACAAACACTATGAGGTCCTTCCCATTTGCTAATTGGAAGTAACACTTGAGTCTTCTTCTAGGTGAGCATTAGTATCAGATTTCTTTCTGTTGGACGGGCCCCCCATAAGGCATCACGGACACCATGGCTTCTTGGGTCTGAGAGACAGAGGGCTGTGTTGGGCAGGAAAGGACCAGAAGGAGGAATGGGACAAGGCTGGCCACACAGTCCCTTCTCACCTTAGATGGGGTTCTGACTTGTACCCCAATCACTTTCTAGTATCTACCCCAATCTTCCACCTCCCAGCCCACCCTACATGATACCGTGAGTACTTACCAAGACCCAAGCAAGAAACTCTGAGTCCTGATTTCCCAAGATTCCTGGAACAAAAACAAAGCAACATGTGGTCACTGTTTCCTCAGGGGCACTGTGTACATTTAACCATGAAGATTCTATCTCACTTTGATGACATGGTGCTTGACTAGAGTTGTGGTAGAGACAGAGCCCCAGGCACAGGCTGTGGCCTTGGGGAGACCAGACCCTCTTGTTCATCTCCATTTGGGCACTAGGGGCTTAGAAGGTGCCCAGGCTCAGCACAAGAACAAGTGTCCCCAGCAAACACAGCTTTTTAGCCCCAAAGGATAGTTTTATTAATTTGCTTACAAATTGTCTTTCTCTCTCATTCTATAATCTGAGTCCCTTGAGGACAAGATCTATATCTTATTCATTAACCAACCAGTCATTCATTATTTATTCGTTATTCATCAGTAGAGCCTGATGCCAGTGGACCCTTAATATATATTTGTTGGTTGAGTAACTGACAGCCTAATCTCTAAAGCAGAGTATTATCACTAGTGGATGGAGATTATTAAAAAGAACAAATATAAAATCCTTCAGGCTACTTAAACTAAATTATATTATTTTTTAATAAAGTGCTACATAAAATTGGTACAAGAAGGCAAGGCAGTCCTTTTTAAAATTGTTATTCCCCCCCCCCCATTAACACCTTTGCTTTTCAACCCTGAAAATGTACCATAGAAAGGAAATATATTTCCACTCTCCAAGCAGGGACTCTAGACTTTATTGGAAGGCGTGTCCATGGAGTTCCAGACCAAACCCATCATCTAATAGAAAACAAATTCTCAGAGAGAGGATGCCTCATAGAATTTTGTAGGGGTCCAATGTGAGGAGGTGAGGCTTAAATAATTGAAACTTGGCAGAAAATTGCATTCTTTTTTGTTGTTTAAATTTCATTTTCCAATTACAGTTTATATTCAGTATTATTTTGTTATCAGTTTCAGGTATACAACATAGTGTTTACACAATCATATAATTTACAAAGTGATGCCCCTTATATTTTCAAGTACCCACATCCCTTATATTCTGACCAGATGCCCTTATGAGAACACGTTCCCTCCCACCCCAAACAAAACAGCACCCACAAACTTATCCAACTGCAGCACCGCTTAGCTCCTCCAGGTCCTCCCTGGATCAGTTAGTACTTTGTGCTCTCATTTTTGCATCACTTTCTTTCCTCTACTTGTTATTATTGTTTATAAAATCACCTAAGCAACACATTTAATTTGATAGCAGAATCCAAAGTGCATTGTATTGCAGAGTTGAAAGACCCTGCTTTCTATTCCATTTCCCCATCTAGCTACATAATCTTGGAAAAGTCACTTCCTTCCTACGGGGTTTAAGTTCTTCATTAGCAGAATGGGATATTAAGACTGTGTCATTCATCCAGCATCACCGTTATGGGCCTGTGACATGACAACATCTGCTAAAGTGTTGTACAGTAAACAACAGCAAGCCACAATTAGTTTTGGTGCTTTCTGCCTCTGCTCACCCTTCACAGACATAGTGCTGAATTTTCCAGTACGAACTGGATATGTCCACCTGGAAGGAAATTCTTGCGTAAAGGGGGGTGTGAAAAATATTTTGAATTACTGTACTAAGAGAAAAATAATCAGACCTCTCCATGAAAATAATTTTAAGAAATTGTTATTTTATCTATTTTATTTATTTTTAAATTACACTTGTACATCAAAAACATATTATTCTTTTAGTAGTTTCTCAGAAAACTACAGGCTGTGCAACCAGAAGATCTTTCTTTTAGTCTAAAAGACTATTGATTTTAAGAACGGAAATTAAGAGCAAAAGCTATATAGTGGGGAGAATAAAAAAAGACAACAAAAGCATATACATAAATGTGGTTAAGAGTCTTCCAGGCAGACTTATTTAACGCTGATGAGTCAGAAAAGATTTATGGAGAGGTGAGCACATTCCAGGTCATGTCCAGGTCATGGGGATACAGGGAGAAAGCAGGCCCAGGGTCTTTGGGGGTACATGGGAAGGTGACTACTGTATCAGGCTTGTATTTGCATACCTATGTGCATGTAATGTGGGGGGGGGGTCTAGGTAAGGATTTTTTTTTTGTTTTAAGATCATTCAATGATTCTGAGAATAACAGGAAGGAGGGACGTGGTACAGAAAAATATGCAGAGCACGACGTTTTTATCACAAACTCAAATAGGGCAAGGTTATGTCACTGGGCACTGAAGGCGGGGAGACCTGCCCTATGACAGTGACTTAGGAAGATAATGATACTCTGCTGTGGGGTTGGAGGACCAAGTTGAGAAAGTTGAGAATCGTCAGCAAAAACAAACTGCAAAGTAGCAAGTACTAAACGTGGCCCATTTTTGCCACTGCTGCTTAAACGCCCAGGCCAGCTTTTCTGGAATGAAAGTCTTAGCAGATTTTGCACCGTAAGAAAAGTTCAGGTGTGGTGGTGATAGGTTCTGCACTGAGCCACGATGTTTTTATTTCCTTTAAGTCTTTTAAAAAATATCTTCACCCTCTAGAGCAGCGGTTCTCAGCCAGTGGGTCGCGACCCCTTTGGCGGCCGAATGACCCTTTCACAGGGATCGCCTAAGACCATCCTGCATATCAGATATTTACATTATGATTCACAACAGTAGCAATATTACAGTTATGAAGTAGCAACGAAAATAATTTTATGATTGGGTCACAACATGAGGAACTGTATTTAAAGGGCCAGAAGGTTGAGAACCACTGCTTTAGAGGGAATGGTTACCATGTTCAGGTGGTTGTTTTTAAAATGAAAGGCATTTTCTGTGTACAAGCCATACGACTTCGTCCATTGACCCGAGTTTGTCCAGGGCTGCATATTTTTGTGAGACTCTTATCTCATAAAGCACTCTCAACACATGACGATGCCTCTCACTCTGCAGATGGACAGGGTAGGAGGAATTAGCTCCCTCCAATTCACGGCATGGAATTCCAACACAATTTCCACAATTCCAAATGGCGCATCTGTATCCTCCTGCCTGGGTTTAGGTCTGTGCAGTACTAACTGGAGATGTGGCAATTGTCCAGCTATGCTGATCTACTTCAGCTCTGCTGGACAATAGGACGCACATACTGGATGCATTTGAGCTAATGAGTACAACGTATATCATCCCAAAGCTTGTTTGTGTGGCCAAGTTTACACATCATGCTGGGCTATAACAGATGCCCGGGAACCTTCATTATCTCATCCATATGGAATTTTTGTGAACACTTGATGATCTTGGTGTGACACTGCACAACAAATAGCTTTATAGGCTTTTATTTTATTTCTTAATTCCTCAGCATTTGCACAATTGAGTCTGCATAAAAATGCACATCAAATTTCTAGCCAGATTGAATTCCTTTCTCATTTAATTCAAAATACTAGTTTCAGTGCATGGGGTTAAATATTTTATTCGTGTCAGATAGACCAGAAGGAAGCCTCAGTGTGTTCATTTTTAGTATCTGTTCCTGTTTAACTCAAAATAAAAGCTCCTCTTTCCCAGGTGAACCTGAGCTGCTCTGCTGCTAATATTAGAAATGGATGACATCAGTGTGGGGGCATGGGACACTGAGCTTTGTGAGTCAAATTTTGGAAATCCTCAGTCTTAAATCAAAACTTCAGGGAAGAGTTGCCTGGAGGAGGGATAGGGATATCGCTTCTGAGAACTCAGCGGTGGTATTTCTCCTTTCTTTCTGAAGCCAGGACTATCACTTAGTCAGTGAAGACTTGGCTAAACTTATTTTATGACAATGGCAGAGGCATTAACTATAATACGTGGTGTTGTTTTGTGGGGCATCCATCAGCCTCTCTTTGATTTTAAGGCAATAATGGAGCACTGAGAACTGAAACGAAGCATCACTTAGGCACAGCATCGCAAGCCATTCTCATGCTCGCCATTCCTTTACAAATCACAGATTCTAACAGCAGAAGATTAGCAGCCCAAATGTGTTGTTTTAAATTGACTGCTTCTAAATACTTGCATTTTAGACATTATTCACAGTTGTAAGTGGCTCGAGAAAGAAGTGTAGCTAGGTAAAATAGGCACCTTGCATTTTATTTAAGGTTGACACAACAGGGACGACTCAAAGCCCATGTAAGGGGTTCCGGTGGCCATGCCAGGCTGGCAGAAATAAGTTTCGATTTGACCTGCTTTCATGTGCTCAAATCATTACATCCTCTGTTGTCTCACTATTTAAACACCTTTCTAGCCCTCTAACTCACACGCTGCTCTCATGGGGTGCCTCATCTGGAAGTTACTAGTCAAACCTGAGGTACAGGAAATTTTTTTAAAAAAAGAAATGTACATTTAACCTTTCCTTTAGAATCCAGAGCACGGGAATATTCATTTGTTAGTCACCTGCTTTTGATGGTTGCCTAAGAACATACATTTTGATCGCCATGAAGGTGATTTCAAACTGTAATATGCTTTCTTATGAAGGCACCATTCATCACCGTTGATAAGTGAATAATGATTCATTTGGAAACCAAAAAGCCAAGCATTTTGGTGACAGGCACTGACAAATAGCACAGTGGAACTTTCTTTCTTTCTTAACTTCTATTCAAGTGGCACCATGATTCTTTTAGATTCTTTGAGTTATAGGTTTAAGTCATGTGTCAGTTGTGAATTCCAAGAAATGATGTAAATTCTTATTTTTTGAACATATACAATCACCTGTCGATCTGTATCATTCTAGAAAAGTCTGGAGAAGTATGGCAAAAAGGAGACTTCCACTTGATGAATTAATTCAGTAGAGATGTACCAAGTTTCAACCATACACAAAGCCTGTGTTAGGGTATTGGAGTGGGCTAAATAGCAGATAGTTGCTGCTCTCATGGAGCTTACACCAAAGAAAGGGAAATGACATGATGTTACAGAGTGAGCTTTTTATTTATTATAATCCTAATTTAGAGGACAGTGAGCCCTAAGTGTACAATTGGGATGTCGGGGAAGCTGACATTGGCTGGATGGTTACAAAAAGCTTCTCTAGCAGCATGTAATCTGAGAACCAATGAAGGAGTAGGAGGTTACTTAATGAAAGGAGTACGGATCAGCATGATGAGCTGAGCAAACAGGATGTGCAAAGATTCAGAGTTTGGAAGAAGCATGAGTAATTGAAGAAGTGAAAGAGTATAGGGCAGTGGAAGAGTAGAGTGCAGAGTGACTCCAAATGAATCTGGGGGAGTGACAGGAAGTGCATCAAACAGGGCCTTACTGATTAGTTAATGCTACCAATTTTGGTCTTCCTATGAAGAAGTAATGGAAAACTACTGGGGAAAAAACACACAGCAAAAATAGGTTAAAGGGATGCAAGAAGGGGAGGAAGGAGGTTTCTTTGGAAATCCTGATGAGAAATAATGATACTCTAAAATCGGATTTAGTGGACATAGGCGAATGGGGAAGATTCCAGATATTCTGACCCATTAAAATCTATAAGACTTTGTGTTTGTTTGAAAATGAGGCTGAAAGAAAAGATGCAGTAATGGGTCATTCTCAGATTTTTGAGTTGGGCAGCTGGGTGAAGAGGGGTACATTTCACTAGATTAGGGTTCATTTGAGAAACAGAGGTTTTTGACTCATCTTTGGGCATGTGGGAAAACATGCATTAATATTCTAGCTAGTTGCCTGGAACTCAGAGTGGGGAGAGGCATTTTTAGGTATCTAGGGTAACAGGTGCCATGGGCTTGGGTCAACTGCCAAAGGAGACCATATTCAGTTGGAGAAGAAGGTCACAAACCTAGCCTTGAGGAGCTCCAACATCTTAGGTGGCAGCAGGCAGCTGCAAAGGACGGAGTGGTAGAGATGCAGAAGGACACCAGGAAAGTGTCAGTGTAGAAGCCAAGGTGGAGATGGTTTCAACAGGGTGGAGAGGTCCAGTGCTGGGAGGGCAGAGAAGTGCCCTTACTGTTCAGCAGCATGGGACTGCTGTTGACTTCTGTAGCAGTCACTTCAGTGGTGCTGTGGATGGGAGTGCGGCTGGGTTGACTGAGGAGAGCGGAGGTACGGAAACGATGCTTGTGTGTGACCTTGCGCAGGTTACCTAGCCTTTGTAAGCCTCTTTACTCATTCATAAATGGAAATATTAATAGCCCACATTTAGTTTTGAGATTGAGAAAATATAAATGCAGCACCAGTCCCAGCACATTTCAGTGTTCAATAAGTGCTCCTTGCTTTTGCCCTTCCTTATTTCCTACGAAAAGTAGTACCTCAAACATTGAATTCAGGTACTGAAGCTGGTAAGAGACCCACAACCCTGATCTCATGATTTACTTTGTGAATTCGTGCTTAGACATCGCAACCATCCTAAATTTATAACATGTGCACTGTGAGTAATTTTGCTGGAATCATTAGAAAAGTAGTAACTAGGAGATAAAGATAGATAAGGGAAGCAAAGGAGAAGGTGGCAATTTGTTGGCAAAGTTTGGAGAAGTCCTGTGGGTTTGAGGAATTTAGAATAGTTCTTTTGGAATCACCAGGAAGGGAAAAATGGAGATGGGACATGATGCTGTGTGGGTGGGGTTATCCAAACTTATGAGTTCTGCATGGGTGGGGTGGGGATTGAGAAATACTCGTCCAGGTCTAGTTATTGATTCTGCTTTTTCTGTCTCAAGTATCCAAAGCATCATAATAGCTGGAAATCAATAACTCAGTCTTAAATCAGAAGAATCTAGAATCTTTAACTCCAGGGTATATAAGTTTGGGAGACGGGGGCGGGTCATGAACTTGGGATAGAAAAAAATACATTTTTATTTTTCACCAATTTAACTAAAATTTAGCATTTCTTCAAGTATGACCATAGGCAAGAAGTATTTACATTACCCATGATTTTGCTACCAATCAATTACAGGTCATTTTCTGTTCCAGTTGCTTCAGAGATCAGAAAGTTATTAGCACTCACCATTCAGCCTCATTACCATTTGGAAACCATAGTATTCTACTTGCTCCCAGAGCTTATTATTTAATATATTAACAACAAGTGCATGTCTTATGGGGTTGCAAATTTGGATTATAAATACTTTGAACTGTATTTCAATTGAATGGACTCCCGTGTATTTTGTTGTGTATTTAAAAGCTCTTTTTCTGAATAGTCTGTAGGCTTCAATGAATTGCTAGAGGGGTCTGTGCATGAAGAATCTTGGATGCAGATGAAAGATAAAGATTGTTTTAAAAATGCCTCTTGGGGCATCCATCTGCCACAATACAACATGAGTTTACAAGGATCTTTTTCAAATGGAAGGGGAGAAAACCCTAAAACATATTTAAAAGCAATATTAAATATGCAATCCCCCACTCCTACTATTTAAAATGTGTATAATGTAAACTATAGTGTTGGCGCTTACTATCCTGACTTATTTGTTTAATTTTAGTAAATTAAAAAGTATTTCTTAAGCCCTGCTGGATTTAATTCCAAACTCAGGCCCAGTGCTTGTGTTATCTCTGCTTGTATATAAGCCCTTGACTCTAAGTTCACCCATTACAGGGCCTCATCCACCCACCTGCAGGGGGGGCTGCCTGCTTACCCTCTGGGGCAGAGGTGAGAGCACAGGATTTGCCCACCCCAAGGCTCTGGGGTCTTAGCAAAAAGTGGCTTGCCTCATGCACAATATTTTATAACATTTCACTTTAATGTAATTCATTTATTCAACCATTTCATATTCCATGGAATATATTTGTGTTTGTTTGAATAGAAAATAATGTTTCCTTCTTAAATCTTCAAGCAAGTTTGTTATCTTAGAGAAGTGCCATTTGGCTCCATGGCCTAACTGGGTGCCCCTGGGCACCTGCTGCTGCCCCCATTTGAGAGGCCTGCCTGTCAATGATTGCCTGTCATTTAGACTACTTAGTGGAAAGCATTTCAGACCTTTTTTCTTACATCAGTTTGGAGGGATTTGAAGGTATAATCAAGCGGGAAAGCACTGAAACACTGACAGAAATGGAAGTGGGGGTAAAGGTGGGGTAGAGGAAGCAAGTCTCCAAAGGGAAGAATACACTTTGCCCCCTTCCTAATTGTGCCCAGGGTCACCCCTCTCTTCACAACAGAATGATCACCGTCCTACATAAATATCATGTGCACACCTGCTGAAGCAAAGGCCGAGCCTTCCCTGGCATCCACACTGTCATGAGAGCTATGATTAGTTTCCACTGTAATGAGATGTGCAGTTTTCAAAGGCAAACGAAACAAACAAAAAAGCATCGGAAGGAGAGTTCATGCTCCACATCTTTTCAATTTCACTTACTGTGGGGGAGTTTCTTTCTCCTTAGAAAGCAAAGTCAGCAGCGCAATGCAGGCTGAGGCATGAGTCTGAGTGAAAGGCAGGTTGTTGTTTAAATATCCACTTAATCAAAAGCAAATGCTTTCAGCCATAATACATTAGTTTGCCTTCCACTTTCCTTGACAGAGGAACAGAAAATTCATGCCTATTTTCTCTGTGTGTCCATAGCCTTTAGATCTGCTGTCAGAGTGCCATACATCATGGGGCATGTTATTCACATTGTGTATGAGGTTTTCTCCTTTCAGAGTGAGATCTGTGAGGGCAGGCACCGAGACATCTGCTTAGTACAGTGAGAGGTGCATAGTAGATGTTCAATGATGCTCACAGTGGATGCTCTAATGCTATCATCTTGCTGTGGTTAAAGACCGCATTGCTCCTCACTTGTTCCCCTCTGTTGGCTCAGAAGGCTCTATGGTTTGTTGGAAATCACGGGCCAGCACAGTGCAGTGCTGAAGTACAAATAATGCAGAAGTGCTTCTACCCTTCACTATCAGTGAAACCTGGGGAAAGTTACTGAACCTCTCTGTGCCCCATCTGTTACTGGGGTAATAATAGAAACTACCTCAGAGGCTGATTGTGAGGAAAAATGCATGTAAGATAGTACTCGGCACATGGTAAATACTCTCTAAGTGCAAGCTGTTAACAGGCAGACACAGGTTTGGATCCAAGTTTTGCTATCTCTTGGTTGCCGTGGGAATCTCATTCACCACATACAGGTTCCCTCTTCCGTAAAATGAGTTTCTACACTCTCCATGAGAGAAGGAACACAGGAAACATTGTGGCCTTTGACTCCTCTCAACCAATGGAGGTGTTAGGGCAGCTCCTTCTTCTAATTTTACAAGAGGCTGGAACTTGGGAACCTGCTTAGCAGGATGCATTCTAACCCTGCTCATACCCTTCTTCTTCTTCCCTGCCTTTCCAGCTAACTGTGTCTCTGTTTCAACAGGAGGGCCAATGCCAGGCCTCTAGTATTTAAAGACTCAGAGCCTTGGTCAGAGATGAGAGGGGGGATCATGACCAAGGTCTACTTCTATGTTTAGATCTTACCCTTTAGTTCCAGCCAGCCCACCTTCAGGTCACCTCATCTGAATCTTCAGTGCACACACCCCTCAAATTTGGAATACCAAGCTGTGGCTCCCCCTGCTCCCCTTCCTCCAAAAATACATTTTAATTCCCAAAGATTTGTTTCCCTCTTCTTTGGCCTCTACAATCAGCAAATCTTGAAGAGCCTACTTCTGCACATCCCTGACCCCATCCTGGCTTCTTCACAGCCACTACTGGGTCAGACTTTTGTGATGAATGGTTTTTACCTGTTCTTCTGCTTCTAGATTCTCTCCTGTTCTTTCTCTGTGTATCTAACCCACCTCATCACCTTAATTGTATGTAGTAACTATTGGTCATGTCTTACTATCTTTCCACAACTGCAAAGTACTTGATGGTAGGATCCAAGCCTGGCTTATATTTGACTTCCTCATAACAATCTGACCATGAGGTACAAATAAACATTTCATTGACTAAATTGAATGCTCAAATGAGTAAGTCTGAGAAGCCTTTCTTACCTCCTTGATGTAAACTTCCAGAGTTAGATATTATTTTACTCTTAATTCTTTTGTGTTTAGATTGACTATTAAGATTTAATTGTCCTATTCAACATCATAGTATAATAAGGCATTACAAAATCAAAGGCATGCAGATTTTAAAAAGGAACAAATAAAATGGTCTCTTACTGCAGACAGCATGATTGTCTATCTAAAAAAATTCCAACGATTTATGAAAAAGCTCCTAGAACTAATAAGCTAATTTAGTCCAGTTGAATGATATAAGGTCAATATATAAAAGTTAATTGTATTTCTAGCAATGAACAATTGGCATTTGGAATTCAAAAGAATAATATTATTTATAGTAGCACCCTAAAAATAAAATAGTTATTATTTTAAAATCTATCCAAATCTGGGCACTGTCTGTATGCTAAAAATTACAAAGCATTGAAGAAAAAATGAAAGAGGACCTAATAAGTGGAGAGAGATACTGTGTTCATGGATTGTAAGACTCAACATTGTTAAGATGTCAATTCCTCTCAATTTTATCTGTGGAGTAAATATAATCCCAATTCAAATCCTAGCAATGTTTCATAAATATCAGGGTGATTCTCAAATTTACATGGCAAGATGTAGGAACTGGAATACCCAAAACAATTTCAGAAAGAAGAACAAAATTATAATGACCCTACCTGATGAATCACACTACCTGACTTCAAGATTTAATATAAAGTGAAAGTAATCAAGTCAGTGTGGTATTGTCAAAAGGAATGAACCACATATAAATGGAACAGAATAGAAGCTAAGTGGAACAGAATAGACACTAAGTGGAACAAAACAGACAAGCCAGAAATAATGCCCCCACACAAGTGCAGTCAACTGATTTTTTAATAAAGGTGCAAAGACAATCCAATAAAAAAATAGTCTTTTTAAGAAATGATGCTGGAACAAATGGGGCAATTGTCTCTATATATAAAAAATAAACTTTGATAAAAATCCATACTTCATATAAAAATTAACTAAAATGGATCATAGATCTAAATGTAAAATTTAAAACTTCAAAACTTATGGGGAAAAAATAGGAGGAAATCTGTGAGACTTTAGGTTTGGTAGGAAGCTTTAGAAATAGTACCAAAAAGCTGATCCATAAAAAATTGTACTTCCTAAAAATTTAAAACTTTGTTCTGCGAAAGATACTGTTAGGAGAATGAAAAGACAAGCTACAGATTGGAAGAAAATACCTGCAAAAACAAAACAGTAAAAGATGGCCAAAGTACTGAACAGACAGTTCACCAAAGAAAATAGTTGGAGGGCAAATGAGCCACATGAAAAAATGCTCAACATCATTAGACATAAGGGAAAAACAAATTAAAACTATGATGAGATAGCACTACACACTTATTAGAATGGATAAGATTAAAAACAAAACCACAACCAAACACAATGCCAAGTACTGGCAAAGACGCAGGGCAAATGAGATTTCATATATTGCTGGTGGAAATGCAAAATTGTACAGCCCACTTTAGAAAACACTTAACAATTTCTTATAAAGTTAAACATACCCATACCATGTGACTCAACAATTCCACTTCTAGGGATTTACCAAAGTGAACTGAAAAGTTATGTTCACACAAACCAGTATATGCAGCTTTACTTGTAATCACCCAAAACTGGAAACCACCTAGATGCCCGCATTATTCTAGGTGCTTTCACACATAATTCATGCATATAAAGGCCAACCGTCTTTCTAAGTAGACACTTTTGTGCTCATTTTATTCATGAGAAAGTGGAGGCTGAGAGAGGTTAAGTAACAGGCCAAGATCCCACCCATCCAGCACATGGCAGGCAGAAGTGGAATTCTTTCTGCGGTGGAAGTATGTGCTCCTTCCACTGTCCCGTGCTGCCTTCACATGGCCTGCCTATCTGAAATGAGTCAACATTTAGCTATTTTAAGAGAGACAGGCAGGGAGAGGGTCTCTACCTGGCTTGGGCACACTTTGGAGGCCTAGAGATGAGAGAAAACGAATTTCTGTGGCTCTTGCTAGGCATCCAAATCCTCTTGCTGTCTTTTATGGACGCCCCCCTCCACGCCCACCCCTAGCTGCAGCTTTCCACAGTCTCTCTGTGATTGATGCCATGGCAGCAGTGGGAGGTGGTGAACTGCCAGTCATCTCACTCCTCTCCTAAGCAGCCTTCTTACAGAAACCACAGGGGGGAAAGTAGGCAGAAGGAAATGTACAGTTCACATTGTTTAAAATACACAGAACTGGATTGCATCATTTTTTTTGCTCTTTTGAAAAAAGGAAAAAAATGAAGTCATTTGCGCTATCTGCTGATTGGCGATAGGATGACCAATGGGGCCTTGACAGACCATGTTCACTGCATGCCATAGGGGTGTGGGGTTAAGGGTTTGGAAAGGGGAATGGAAAGTTTGAAAGAGCTGAGGTAGCTTTCCATGGAAAAGAAGGTTGGGTCAGGAGAGATTTTTGGTGTAATTCAATCCAACAAACACTTTGGAGCTACTGTGGGCAAGGAGTTAGGACATAAATATATCATTCTACAAAGTTGATTACAGATTCACTCAGTGCGTGTTTATGAGCACCAGCTGTTGAGGCAGGCACTGTTTTAGGTTCTAGGACTACATGAAATTCCTGACCTCAGGAAGCTTACATCCTAGCAGGCTGGCTCACAGTAAACAAGCAGACACAGAAATAGCTTCAGCAAATGCGAGATGCTCTGAAAGTATGAAGCTGGAAGATGGTACAGATGAGGTGATCAGCAACAGCCCCTCTGAAGGGGTGATATCTGAGCAGGGACCTGAGCATGGGAAGGAGCGGCCTCGGAAAGATCTCGCGGAGGAAAGTTTAGGCAGAGAGATAAGCAAGGCCTGGAGGTGAGACAAGCTTGAGGAGCAGAGAGGAGGTGAGTGTGCTGGAGGCCCCTGTGAGGAGGGGAACAGTACAAGGTGAGGTGAGACAGAAAGATGGGAGCCAGGATTTACCAGGCTGCTGACAACCAGCTCAACTGCTCTTCTCCTAGGCAGAACTGTACAACCCTGGGGGCACATACGTCTCTTTCCCAACTCTAAGTCTCAGTGTTCCTGTTTCAGGTTCCTGTTTCTCCTTTCTGTTCACCTTTCCTTTTCTAACGGTATTCTCTCTTGCTCCCTCTGGTCTCGAGTGGCTCTAGTTCTCAGGCTCCATCTCTTTCCCCTTCTTCAAATTCTGTTCTCAAGAAAGTCAGAACAACTCATTCTCACTAAGGTGGAGATGGCCAACATGACCTAGTGTTGCCTGGCATGGAGAAGGGGGAATTAACATGCTATGACTCCCAGGAATCAGGGAGAATGGCCCTTTGCATGTGCATCTGCTGGGAATGCTTTTCTTACACATTTTCACTCAAGACCCGGAAGCACCCCCACGAAGACCTACTTACTTCTTCTACTGACTGCATTATTGGGTTCAGCCAATGGCTACTGATGTTACCAGACTCTTGCATATACATACAGACAGTCTTCCTTTCTTTCTCTTTCTTTTCTTTCTTTCTTTCCTCCCTTCCTCCCTCCGTCCTTCCCTCC
>NW_006283631.1:4783344-4796421 GCF_000327345.1 Myotis davidii
CACTCCCTCCATCTAGTCTCTTTCTCTCTCCTTCTTCTTCTTCTTCTTCTTCTTCTTCTTCTTCTTCTTCTCCTCCTCCTCCTCCTCCTCCTCCTTCTCCTTCTCTCTCTCTCTCTCTCCTTCTAATTGGTTTTTTAGAGAGAGAAGAAAGGAGAGGGAGAGAAACATTGAAGTGAGAATGGAATATCGATTAGCTGCCTTCTGCATGCCCCCTACCAGGGATTGAGCCCACAACCTGGGCATGTGCCCTGAAAAAGAATGAAGCCAGCAACCTTTCAGTGCATGGGATGCTACTCAACCAACTGAGCCACACTGGTCAGGGCCAGGTAGTCATTCTTTTAAGAACTCCAGGATACACAAAGATTTTCCTGAGAGATCTCTTGCTATCTCACTGTGCATGGTTATTTAGAAAGAACCACTGTAGCATGGAGCAGAGAAAAAAAAATCCTAAATATGGAAGTGGGTTAGGTGAATTTCAATCCTTCTTAAATAGAGACCATACGTGTTGGTTAACCCAGGTTGGGGTCTGATTATACCTGTTGCTTGGTGCACAATTATTCATGGGACCATCCTTCCTTTTACTTTCAAAAGTATCCTACCTGGGATGATAAATTATGTGGTCTCTCTAATCTAATCCAGGGTGACCTTGAGCCTTAGACTGGAGGGAAAATAGATTCCCTTTCTGCAGGAGACAGGAAGAGAGGAAGAAAATAAGTCAGAAGTGAGTGTCTACTCTAGGCTCACCCATTTCCATTTTCCCCCCAACCTGCCCACTGTGGTAAAGCTGTCCAGAGGATAAGGAGAGATTAGCAGTAACCAGAGATGTCTGTGGGACTCTCAGGACAAACACTCACTCCTTAGGCCCAGGGTACCCAGGAGAATTCCAAGCTCTAAGGAGAAACTTCACACTAACCTCATGTGGCTGGCAGTGGCCTGGAAGTTTCCTAGGCTTCCTGCTAGTCACTGACACCATTTGGGGAAGAAAGAAAGAAGAGGGAGAGAGATTCCCCATGGCGAGTTTGATCCTTGAAATCAGAAGAGATAGAATTTGCTTTGAATGGGATGTTTTAGGTGCCCCCCTCACCTGACATCAGCAATAATGGAGACTTTAGAGAAAAATAAGATCAGTTATAGGAAACCAAGAAATGTCTTCCCCTCCACCCACATGTAAGTAGTAGGGGTTTAATATCATTCCATCTACACTCATATCCTCAGAGCTCAGCACACGGCCAGGGGCAGGGTAGATCCTCAATAAACATTTGTTAAATGAAGACTTTAACTTCAAATCATGAAAAATTGCAACCAGACATGGACTATTATAGTATAATCCTGCAGAAATATTAAAACACTTTCTGAAATAATATTCATAGCTATAATTACTGTAACAGAAAGGGAAGAGAATCAACCAAGGAATTTAGAAAGTAATCTCTGTCAACTACTGTGCCTTTGATAGTGTTCCATCTCCCCATGGTAACATACTATAAGCCAGTCTCTAATATTACAAGGTTTTAGCCTTCCTTTATGGCACTTTATATAGGCAATTGCCAGAAGCAAGCTAAAGGATCATAGCCTCTATTGATCTAACTCAATTAAGGAGTCTCCAGTGAACCAACCTTTACCAGTCGAACTGAACACATTTTGAATAATTATGGATCATTGCCTCTTCTGTCTGCAAAGGGAGAGAAAATAAACTCTAGATTTATCATTAAAATAGCAGATGTTGAAGGAATGCGAATTCAACTATTGAGACCCTAGTTATTTAACTCGGGGCAGTTTGATAATTACATAAAAATCCCTAAAATAAATATTTTCAATGAAAATAATGGTAGGCCAAAAGTATATGTTTATATAGAGAGCTTGTGCGGAGTATTTTTTTTCCTAAGTAAACAGAAAAATATATCTCTGAGATTAACTTGTAAATACATTATTTTTATTTTTAGAGATATTAAAGTCTGTTAGTATTTAATATTGGTCTCAAGGGATTATGAAACACTATGATTATTACATTTCTTCAGATGTTCCCACCCACAATACTCTTTCTTTTCTTTTTTAGAGTCAAACTGCAATTTGCTTTGTCAAACACTTTTCTAACTAATGTAAAAAATAAAGTTGAAAATCTTTGGGGAGACTTTGCCCTTTTCTCTTAATAGTGCCTTGCCAAGTAGTCATTATTTTATAAACGTCGAAAGGAACATGTTTTGGAATGAGCTTCAAATGTAATTTGGCTCATTTTGGAGAGAGTATTTTAAAAAACTGGCTGTATGCCTTTGTTGCTATTTTGTTAAACAGGCCGATTCCATTGGATGTATGTGGCCTTGATGTGGTGAATTATTAGCTGAAGCGAAAGTGAGTTCCAATCATTTAAACATGGAAATCTGGACTCAAACCTTCCTGGTGGCTTTCTGTGGATTAAATGAATAAACTTGGACATGGATGGGTTAAAGCAGCCTCATTTCAATGCCAAGATGCATCCTTCAGCTAAGTACCCTTAACTTTGGGAGGGTTTGTGTCCCTATAAAAATAGGGGGAGGGAGAAGGCAATCAAGACCCAATTCAGTGACTCATTAAGTGCATTTTCAATGTCTAAGGCTGGTTCAATCATAGAACATCAGATGCAGTGCTGCTGATAAATCCAATTTGCAGCTGGTTCACCCAGGATTTACCTGGTTGGCATATACATGTATTCACAGAGTAGAACTTACATCTAAAAAGTGGCAAATAGAAAGTAGAATTAACATCTAAATAGTGGCCAATATACATAGTAGGAAAGAAGCCTTATCAATGAAGGACACTTTCTGAATGATGCTCTGTTTTACATTCTATTTCAGCTTGAGGTTTTCCATTTATTTACAGGATGTCCTGTAATTTAATTCAAGATATTTTTAGAGAAGTGGTGAATGAATCTGAGGTCCTCCTGTTCAGACCTGAGGATTGGGCCACCTGCAAAGAAGAATTATATAAACCCCACAGAACGGGAATATCCTTATCAGGAAACCTTAAAGATCAATAAGTTCCTTCTGTCGAGTCATCCATGGAGGATCTATTGAGTAGCCCTGGGGTATCTCTGTGTCTAGAGGAACAGAGGGAAGAATGACGATAAGTAGACAAGAATCTGTCTATAGCAATGGTGAGTACACAACAAGGCTAAGTAGGAGGTGGGTGGGAACAGAGAGGTGAGTGAGGACCTCTGCTTTCTGGTGTTTGAAAGAAGCTTCCCAGGAAAAAAGGATCTGAGCTAAGACTTGAAGGGAGATGAGGTGTTCACCAGGTAAAAAGTGGGGGAGGTGTTCCAAACAGAGGAACCAGTTTGAGTGAAGAGACACACCTGAACAAGAAGATACATGGTATAGTGAGCAGATGGACAGTGGGTCAATTTACAGCTGGCGATCTTGAGACAGAAAGATTGACTAGGACTAGTGTAAGAAAGGCTTGAATGCCATGGTTCATGAATTTGAAATGTAACTTGTGTGTAATGTAGAGCTACTGGAGTATTTAAGCAAGGATAAATATCATCCAATCTGCATTGCGGAAAGATACTGACAGCAGTGCGGAGGGTGGATTGAGGAGGCAGTGATTGGAGAGGGGGAGGTCAATCAGGAGGGGGGTTCAGTAGTCTAAAGAAAAACGTATTCATCTAAATTAGAGCAGCTGTCTTTGATTGACAAGAGGTTTATAAAGGACCTGGGGTACAACAGCTGTTAACTTTGCAGACTGCAGTTTTATAGTCTCTAAATACATTGCTGATGTTCTTTGCGAATGAAGGGAGACCAGACCAGGAAACAACCTCAGGAAATTTAAATATTTTTTCAGCATTCACATCAAACCTTTATAAATCTTTTCTCTTTCTTTCTCTGTCACTGGCAGTTAACATATTTTCCTCCCTAGGGGGCATTGAAAGCAAATGAAAAGATCACATTTGGGAACCATGTGAAGAATTAATTATGGTTGGCCTTAACTCTCAGGTGCTTGGAACTGCAGCTTCCACAGAGGGGCTCCCCTTATGATGTAGGCTCATGAGGAGTGTGGCGTGGCCTCTGTGGGGCGTAGAGAGTAACAGTGCTGGTAACAGAGCAGGATGATGAAGGCCAAGAGCCTGAAGGAAGAATTATGGCTGAGAAAGTGGTACAGTAATATGATATGGCTGCGGAAGTGGATGGTTGCAGACTGTTTTACAGTTGAATGATTTTTATGTTTTAGCTTTTTGTGATGAAAAATCTTCCAGTGATAAGACCTGCCCACTTGCTAAATTCTGCTCTGTGGTCTGCCCTTTCTAGGTAGATTCTATTCACTGAGTGGCTCTGCCATGGTTGTGCCCAGCACCCTGTTCAGTACACGTGACCAACTCTAGGCAATCCAGGCATATCTTTGTGGCAGCCATTAACTCATATGTGTGTTGGCGGGACTCAGATAGCAGACACAGCTCTTCCTCTGCATGACGTTGCTGTGTCCTGTCATTGTCAGCTGCCTGTAGTGTAATTTAATTTCTCCAGTCCATATTTTGTCTTCAGAGTAAGACTGAAAACTCCCTGCAAAGAACAATCCTATCTTAGGAGTTCTCAGACTAGTAGAGCCTCCCCACATGCTTGGTGAGAGAGCTGTTATGTAGGCTCACTGAAAATCCTCAAGATGGGCCAGGTTCCACATACCTCACCCTATCCCCACCACCTCTTTACCAAACCTTCAGCTGCATCCTGGGATGAAAAGCCAGATTGCTTCTGCAAAGAACTTTTCCCATGACTTTCATGGGCAGCCATTCCATACAGCACACCTAACACTGAGACACTGGGCAGATTGTGAGCTCCTTGTAAGCCAGCAGCCTCTGAGCGCTTCTTGCATTTGTTAGCAAGAGGGAACGTTCGGGACGCTAGTGCACCCTTTACATCCAAGAAAATAATTATGGATGGCATGAGTGTAAGTGAAGTAAGAAATTCATCTCCCAAATGTCCCCTTAGATCCCTACAGAGTCAACGTGCAGAGGGAGGGAGGCACTGAAGAGAGACAGCATGGTGGGCAGGAGGCTGGTGGAAAATAAAAAGGCCTTGGGTGGGGTGGGGCTGGGTGGCAGAGGAAAAGGGGGGTGGGGGAACATCTGTAATACTGTCAACAATTTTAAAAAAAGAATCTAATTTTTTTAAAAGCAACCATGAGCATGCATATGGGTCCTGGGGGGCCAGGGTGGCTTTCTCAGTGTTGTGGGGCAGTAGTCTCCAAAATGCATGTTCGTGCCCATAAGACAGCCCACGGCAGCGTGGGAAGAAACATTAGAAGTACTTATATTTGCATTTTTAATTCCTTTCTTCTGAAAGTGTCTACTTTTTGTATATTTTATAATTACTATGATATTTGCACGGCAGTGCATGCTTTAAAAATAAATACTTGTTTACTGGAGGTAGGCACTCAATGAAAGCTATGGAAAAAAACCAGCTTTACAATAAAGATCTTATTTTCAAAGGCTTACATTCTAGTTAGGGGGCTAAAAATACATCTATATATAAACATACACTCAGTAGTTGTTTTTCCCTAGGTACACACACACACACACACACACACACACACACACACACACACGCGGTAATAGTTCTCAAGATCAGACCTAGAAGAAAGAGTGAGTAGAATGGAAGTAAAGAACAAAGAGCAACCCTCTTCCCCAGATGGTGTTTGGGGGTCGAGGCTGTTATTCTCGTGAGCATGGGATTCTTAATATACCAGAGGGAAGGAGCTTCTAACGTTCCTACAGAAGGAAATGGGAAGGAAACAGACATCTTCACACAGGCTGCCAGGAGCCAAGCCATTACTGCTCCCCAGGAGGTGGGGAGCATCCTTCTAAAGCAGAGGAGAAAGGCATGGAACATTTATAATTTCATTTTTTTCACAAAGGCAGCTTGGCTTCCCATGTGAACCGTTCCCAGAGCTTTCTTCAAGTTAGCGTAATCTAAACACATAGACAACTCAGGAGTGTGCAGAGTAAAGAAAGTCAAATATGCCCACTAGGTATCCAGGTACTCATGATTCTCTCTATAGAGAATGTGTGCCCAACTCTTTACAGACACTATGTCCTTTATTTCCATTTATAACAAGTGTGAGTTGGTCTCTCTCCCATTTATTAGAGGAGCACACTGAGTCCCAGAGAGTTTCGGTGACTAACGCATGGTCTCTCAGCTAGCGGTGTTCAGGTGGGAATTCCAGCTAACCCTGCTCCACTCTGCCAGGCCACACAGCTTTCCAGTGCTTTGTAAAACAATGCCTAGCTTCTGATTATCCGCGGGGTTCTGGTAGCCAAAGTATATTAATTCTCTTGCCTCAAGGCACAGTGGCAAGTCCTACTCTGCAGCCCAATATTTTTACATGTACAAATCAATATATTCTAGTAAATACCACCAGATCAGCAGCCAGGAGTCATCCCAAATGTTTGTTAATTCTACCATATGTGTTTGACTGTGTCATTACGTCGCCTGTCCTAATTAAGATGAAAGAAATCTGAATTGAAGTAACTGGTTATGTGAATGCCAGAGCCACTAAAATAGAATCCCCAGGGACCTCAGGCTTCCCAGCCCCAACGCTGCTCATATAAATTTCCTGAGTGATTACATGACTGCTGTCCATCCCCACGTTTAGAATAATTAATTGTCACTGAAAATGTTGGAAAATGAATATTGCTATTAAATGTATACCCAGGCAGATAAGGCTTACCCAGAAAACCTGGGGCTGTAGAAATCATGTTTTATTAAACTGTGTATTTGTCAGAAAGCTTTAGGACCCCCCTACCCCCATAATGTTCTTTTGGTCTTGTAGCTGTTGGGTGAGCTTGGGGTCAGGGTTGCAGAGAGGAATAAGTAGAAATATTGAATATTGTATCTGTTTGATTGATTTAGATGTGCCGTGGACTGAGCTCTTTGGTAAATGAGGCCACATATAAGCAAATATTGGTGAGAAATGTCTGTTTCGCCTGCTGGAAAAGGTGCATTTTAAGTATCAAAGAATGGGAGTGGCTGTCCCGCTCTCAATATCTATATTTTGAGCCCAAACCGGTTTGGCTCAGTGGATAGAGTGGCGGCCTGCGGACTGAAAGGTCCCAGGTTCGATTCCGGTCAAGGGCATGTACCTGGGTTGCGGGCACATCCCCAGTAGGAGATGTGCAGGAGGCAGCTGATCGATGTTTCTCTCCCATCGATGTTTCTAACTCTCTATCTCCCTCCCTTCCTCTCTGTAAAAAAATCAATAAAATATATTTTTAAAAAATCTATATTTTGAATTTTAATTTTCCAGTTTTGTGGTTTTTAAACAAAATTAAGCAAAAGAACATTTCTAACTTCTTTTTAGAACTTGCATAATCTACATGTTGAAATAGGTCCATCTGAGTTAGCTCCACCTGCCTGCAAACTGCAAGGTTAGTGTTAACTAGGCATGAAAAATTACATAGGGCCAATGTATGCATTAAAATGAGTAGCTCTCTCTCTAGAGAAAAACAAAACAAGCCCTGTTCAAATGGGAAATGTTCTTCAGGCCTTCAAAGTCATTAAAACAAGGTTTGCCTGGCCAGGTAGTTTCATCAGAACCTTCTGGGTTCACTGTGTTGTTTAACCTTCTCAACAATAGTCATCAGCACACTGCCCCTAATTTGTGAGGTAATAATACTTTAGCCTGGTTTCACTATCTTTTTTTAAAAAACGTTTCTATTGAGTAAGTTTATTGGGGTGACAATGGTTAATGACATTATGTAAGTTTCACGTGTACAATTCTATAACACATCATTTGTACACTGCGTTTTGTGTTCACCACCCAGAGTCTAGTCTCCCCCTTCACCATAAATCGGACTCCCTTTACCCTCTTCATTCTTTTCCTAATCCCTTTCCCCTCTGATAACCACCCTTCTGTTGTGTCTTTGAGTTTGTCTGTTTGTTTTGTTCATCTGTTGCTATTTTATGTCCCATACATAAGCGAAAGCCTATGGTTCTTGCCCTTTTCCATCTGACTTATTTCATTTAGCGCGATATTCTTAAGATCCATCCACATTGTCGCAAATGGCAGTATTTCAGCCTTGCTATTGGCTGAGTTTGACCGTCCTTTAAAAGTACCAACCTTGGGCAGAGCTTGAGGTCTCAGTTTCTTCACAGTCACTAGTCTGCCTGTTCTCACAGACAATGCACACCCTTGGCAGTATACCTATGCATTCACACCGGGAAAGAGAGAGCATCCTAAAATGATACATTCTGCTTTGGGAACGTTTACCTTCAATCCACAACCTATTGTTTTCTTAGGCGAAAGAAAAAAGAATTGCAGCCCCAGCTTCCTTTTGCAAATGCTTAAAATCCTTGGCCTTCACAATTGAAAATACCCAGCTTTGCGACTACAAGTCAAGTGTGTCTGGAAACGTGTTGATTAAGGACACAGAGAGAAACACCAGGCATTTGTCTTGATAAATGAAAACTGGGCTGGGGCGAGCATTTGTATCCGGAAAGAATGAGCGCTCTTAGGATTAAAGAATGCAAGTCCATTACTGCAACATTTTGAACAAAGAAGCTTAAGAAGACTAAATTAGGGACGTTTTAAAGTATATCATATGAATAGAATGGCAGAATACTAACAAGAGCTTGCATGTAAAATAGCTCACAAATTGTCGTCTTCACTTATTTAAGAGTATTTCAATGTCTGCAGTGAGCAGCACTCAATAACACTCGATGACTGACATATAATTATTAAGTTCATTTATATCCTGGGCCATTTCCAAGTTTCACTGAACCCTTGAACAGGAACTCCCACTGCATTCTTCCTGGGACTCCAAGAGAACAGAATAAAGCTGATAAAAAAAAAATAGGCAAAGCTGGAAATTAATTGGTAGTTGCAAGGATTAGTGCGAAGACGGCGCTGAACAGCTTCACGGTATCTACATGAGGCAAACGTGTGGAAGTCCTCTATGAGGTCTGGCAACAAACATCTTTTTCTTTCCTTTCTAGCCTCGCTGGGCTTGCCTTCACCATGTTCAGAAAAGGAGCGAAGGTGACAAATGGTTGAGGAGGCAGCTTCCTCCCTTGCACAAGTCAGCGGGGAAAGAAGTTTCTCTTCACCCCTCCTCTGCCCGGAATCAACATGGTGTGATATCCTGGAGGGCCACACGCCTCCGGAGCTTTTTGTTCCTCAGTCCAACTTCCTCCGCCACTTCTGGTCCTTCCCTTTGAAAATAGACTTCACTGCTGTGGGCTCATTTTTAGAACATGGCAGAGTCAGCATTTGTCTTATTCTAGCTCCCTCACTACTACGAGGGATGGATCCGGCCTCCAACACGAGTCATCCAGTTCCTGGGCTTGTGCTCGCTCCCTAAGCTTTGGTGTCACTCACTCGCAGCTGGTGACAGAAAGGTATTAAAGATTCCAAAAAAAGCCTTTTCTCTTTAGCATCCTCTTCCCGGTGCTGCTGTGGTAACCATGTTCAGCTTGGCAATTTAAGGTCCCAATTTGTGCAGATGAATAGATTAACCACATATTCCGTAACTAGATCAAGCTATCTTCTTTTGAACATCCCTGCCACCCTCCCTAGGATGAGGGAATGGAGGGAGAAGTAAGACCTCACCATTGATTGTCCCACATTGGTTGTTATTATTTAACTCATGAGTATTTATTGAGAGAGTTAGTGTCCTCTGCTGTACCACGCAAGGATAGGAAGCTTATTCCTTACATTTAAAAGGTGGCTCCAAAGGGGCAAGATGTGCAGAGGGACTTGGAATGATAATTACAGAAAAGCAATTAATTATTACGGAAAATGAGGGAATGAAATGCTTAGAGGTGCAGTGTGGTTGCCGAGGGCAATGAGGAAGGTAGTGGAGGCTGGATTAGTAAGAGGAAGATCCACAGAAGAGAAGGGGCCTGGCAGTAAAGTGAGATTTGAGCTGCTATGGGGCAAGAAGGAGGGCATCCCTGGAGAGAGGATGAGGCAGCAAAGGTATGGAAGTGAAGATGAACAGGGTGTGGGGTTGTCTGAGGAATGGGATGTACCTGAGACAGATACTCCAGAGAGACTACAGAGTTATGTCTTATTAAAAACAAGTTCAAGTAGTTTTGGCAAATGAACTATTCTGAGGTAACTAGAATAGGGCCCCCTAAAAGAACCACTATTAACAATCGTCACTATTAGCCCATGCTAGTTACATTGGGGAAAAGATGTCATAATGTTGCCTACAGAGTGTTATGTGCAACCTAGGCTTATACTTTAATCATCATTCGAGCTTAAGTAATGGGACAATTTTAAGTAGGTTAATTGGAACATAGGCAATATGTCCAAGATATGCATAGCTCAGTACAACAGCCACTAGCCACATGTGGCTATTGACCACTTGCCATGTGGCTACTCCAAAATGATAAAATACCTATCAAATTTCAAAGACCTCATATAAAATATATATCTCCTTAATAATTTTATACAGTTTCCATGTTGAAATGCTGTTTTGGATATATTTGGTGACATAGGCCGGGGAGGGTTCGGGGGCGGGAGGTAGGGGGGTAAGAGATCAACCAAAGGACTTGTATTCATGCATATAAGCATAACCAATGGACATAAGACACTGGGGAATAGGGGAGGCTAGGGGACTGTCTAGGACGGGGAAAAAAATGGACACATATGTAATACCCTTTGTAATAAAAAATAAAATTAAAAAATAAAATAAAATAAAATTCAACATAAAATTAAAAAAAAAAAAGTTTAGTCTTGTTCATTCAGATGAGTGCCATCTATTTTGAAGCAGTCTCCTTGAGAGTCTAAACACTAATTCCCACAATCCTGCCTATTGTGGGCCGGTCCCGGAACTCTTTTGTGTTTGTGTATGTGTGGCAGGGGGGGTGGGGAGGGTTCTTTCAATTCCTTCCCATGTCTTTCCAACCCTGACATAAATCTCCAAGTATTTCCAACAGAGTTTTATTTTTTTTAAATAGGAAGCTAAAAATAATGAAGTCTGTTTTTCCTATACTTTACCATCCCCTTCATAATTATTTGTTTATATTATCATCCATACATGATTTTTAAAAATCTTTGCAAAATAGGAATAGAAGGGGAACTTCCCTAATTTAAAAAAGGGCATCTCAAAAATTCTACAGCAAATATTATATACTTATCAGTGAAATGTTGAAAGCTTTCCCTTTGATATTGGGAAGCAGAAAATGATGCTCATTATTATGATAATATTCAACATTGTATTAATTGTACCAGTACAGTAAAACTAGAAATACATGCAATAAGGATCAGAAATGAGCAAATGAATGATAACCTTGAACCCAGAAATAGAGGCAAGTCTCTCTAAAACAGGAGACTACTGAGTCTGTTTGACTTAAAACCTCCCTTTTACAATGGGACACAAATTCTAGCTTGATTTTTTTTTAAATTGTTTTTGGGAGAATTAATGCTTTTATCAAATACTTGTTTGTTGAGTACCTGCTCTAAACCCTGAGGAGACAACTGAAGAAGGCAAAGGCCCTTTTCATTTTGTTGGAGAGACTGGCAATAAACAACTAATCAGATAAATGTAGCATATCATTTCAAATAACAAGTCAGTGAAGTGGGCTAGGGGTAGGAGAGAGGCTATGGACTGGTGGATGGGAAATCATCTCTGAGGAGGTAAAAATGAGCAGTGACCTGAAAGGGAATTCACATTGAATAGCAAGAACACTACAGGCCTTTCCTCTAAACTAATTAATTATTCCTTATGAGAATAATGTGCACAGCTTTTAATAACAAAACACCTGTTGACAAGCTATATTTATTTCTGAAGATCACAAAGATTCTCCTTTTAATTATTTGTAAGTTATTGTGCACATGCCAGCTACAAAGGCTGAGATACCATTAATAATTATTATCAACTAGAGGCCCGGTGCACGAAAATTTATGCACTCAGGGGGGTCCCTCAGCACTGTGCCCTCTCATAGCCTGGGAGCCTTTGGGGGATGTCCAACTGACAGCTTAGGCCTGCTTCCCAGGGCCTAAGCCGCAGTCTGGCCTCCCTCTGCAGGAGGAGACCAATAGGCTGATGGGGGGACAGTACTGGCCGGCTCACCGGCCCCGCCCCCTGCCGACTGGTTGTTCCGCTGTTCAGTTGACTTGCATATTAGGTTTTTATTAGATAAGATGTGAAGCTCTTTGTTTTTTTACATATGCCACCCCCCCATCTCAGTCACATGCCTTTTAGAAAAAGGAAAATGCTGTTGGGGCTACTTCACTCTTGAGGAGCTCAGGAGTAAAAATGACTTGGTTGGCCAATATTCTAGGTAGGGCTAGAACTCTGTTCCATTAGAGTGAATCATCTTTATACTTAGTTCAACCCTCCATCCCCTCCCCACCCCATAGGTGTTAGGATGTGCCTAGAATCCTTGTTCTTTGGCTGGCAATTCTCCTCCAGCATCTTGTAGAGCTGTTAACCCTGTTCTGTTAGTTTTCTTAAAGCAACAAAACTTGTGCCCCAAAAGCTTCTCTTTTCTCAGTTATGTTAAATTTTCCAAAATTATAGGACAAAGAAATTATAAAATAGAAAAGGAAAAATTCTATCAACTGGCTAGGGAAGCGAATGAAGGTAACATTAATTATCACTATATTGGGTTAGGAATTGATCACATCAAATTTAATTGAATCTTTTATGTAGATATGACTATCTATATGATATAGATATGATTAGGAAATGAGGCCAGATTGGTGAAGGTTAAGTAACCTGCCCAAGGCAGCAGAAGTAGAAAATTACAGGACAGAGATTTCAAAGTGGGTACTCAGGTTCTAATTGAATTCCAGTGGTTATTTCTTGCCACTCTACTACATTGTCTTTTTGACCTTCAGTAATTGCTGTCTCCAAATGGCTATTCCCATTTTCTGTATTTCTTAAGAAAAGGTGAAAATATCTTATTTTCAAGACAGAGCCCCCAAACCCCCTTCCATGAGTATTGGAGACTGAACCACAAATCCAAATAGGAGGTCTGACCTAATGCCATTCTCCAGCGTCACACATTTACAGATTGCTCTTGTTCTGGAAAAGCTGGCAACTGCGGGGTGTGGAGAAAGCATTTTTTATACCGTCGAAAGAAAAAAAAAATGGAGTTTCTTATCTGC
>NW_006283631.1:4796453-4822009 GCF_000327345.1 Myotis davidii
AGTCCAAGATAATCAAATAGTCCCGTGATATAAAAGCTTTCATTTTATAGACATGTTCATCTGAAAGAATCATGAGCATGCTGCCTTAAAAAATCTGCAGTTGTTTCTTTTTTAAGTGAAGGGATGCTTGGACTGCCTAGCATTCCTGTCTCTCCATTTCTGTGCACCTGCAATCCCGCCACTGGTCTAGCCATCAGTCTTAGGGTGGCTTGGGACACAGTGCCAGCAACAGCCTTTACCAGAGCCTTCTGATCTCAACCAGAGCTGTTTTCACAGCCTTGGAGAAAGCCCTTTCATTTTTAGGCAGAAAAAAATATGCAAATGCCTACTCCCCGTTGTGTGAGGGATGTTGTCTTTGCTTACATTTGATTTGGCCAGGGGCCATGTAGTTGGTCCCAAAGAGGATTTGTCCATGTAGACCAGGAATCAACAATCTTTTTCTATAAATATTTTAGGCTCTGAGGGCCATATGGTCTCTGTCATAACTATTTAACTCTGTCCTTGTAGCATGAAAGCAACCATAGACAATATGCAAATCAATGGGCATGGCTATGTTCCAATAAAACTTCATTTGCAAAGGGGATGATGGCCTGGTTTTAGACCACTGGCTATAGTTTGCTAAACTCTGGTAGGGAATGATAATTTCCCCCAGTTTATAATCTGGTTCTCAATCTGTGGTCCTCAGATCAACTGTATTAGCTTATCCCCTGTTAGGAATACAAATGATCAAACTTTTTAGCAAAATTATCTGGTAGGCTTTCTACACAGATTGTCAGGCTCCAATCCCAGTGTTTCGGATTCTGAAGGTCTGTGGTGGGGCCTGCGAATTTGCTTTTCTCAGAAGTTCCCAGAAAGTATGGATGATCCAGGTCCAAGGTCACACTTTGAGAGCCCACTGTGATAAATACATGTCTTCCTATACATGGGATCTGGGGAAAAAGGCATGTGGTCACAAGAATGCAGTGGTGGCAGGGGCTAGAGCGACAGGCATAGCTGGGAGATTCAGATCTGCCTGTTCCTATAATCTACTCCTTGCTGGGATGAGGATAGGAAGTCGATCAAATAGTGTTTGTTGCATGTCATACTCTTTTCTATACATTTTTGCCTCTAGGTGCTCCTACCCCTCAGATGCCACGCTTTGCTGCTGGCAGAATAAAATCTAGGTGATAAATCTACTTATATGTACATGTTATCCCATTCCAAGGGAGATTTCAATATAATGAAAGTTTTGTGGGAAGAACCAAACTTAATCTAAAAGAAGAAATAGTAGAATTTCTTACGTTGTGGTTCATATGCCAGAGTGAATATATAAAACAAGAAGCCTTTCCCAGCATTGCTCAAACCTTATTCCCTGCACTAGGACTCTGCCTCCCACTTGGGCCATCCCAGTCTCCAGAAATGACCTCCCTTTCCTTCCTTCCTTTCCACTCATTGTATTTGACATCTCATTTCTCCTTTCTTCCTAATTGTTTCCCTGGAAGTGGATTTTTCCCTTTGCAACCTTCTTTCCTTTTGTGCATTGCTCTAAGGCAAATTATTTCAACAACAACCTTTGCTTTGGGACCCATGCATACTGGGAGTTAAAAGAGGGAGGATCCCTGGCTGGTGTGGCCCAGTTGGTTGAGCATCATCCTATGCACCGCGAGTTCACCGGTTTGATTCCTAGCCAGGGCACATGCCCGGTTGTGAGTTTGGTCCTTGGAGGTGATCAATATTCTGCTCTCACATTGATGTTTCTCTCTCTCTCTCTCTCTCTCTCTCCCTCTCCCTTCTTCTCTCTGTGAAAATCAAGAAGGAAGGAAGGAAGGAAGGAAGGAAGGAAGGAAGGAAGGAAGGAAGGAAGGAAGGAAGGAAGGAAATTCACTACTAATGGTTGTTAGAGGTCATTGAATATGCTGGCAGAATGTAAATATGTTATTTATTTATTCTACAGTAACACCGCCCAAAAGGAGGGGGGGAGGGAGGAAGGAAGGGAGGGACAGAGAAGGGTGATTGAATTAGAGGCAATCTGACCTTTCCTCAAATATCTGTTTTCTATTGGGCTGCAGAGTAGAAGGACATTCAGGTAAATAGCTCACTTCAGAGGTTTTTTCTTAAAGTTAAATATAAGCATCTTAGCCACGTCATAATACCTTGTATAAGCCAGAGGAGAAGCAAATGTGGTGCCAGCTTTAATTGCTCATGGTTTCAGCCATTCCCCAACTACTTCCCATCCAGTCCTTCATCACCCAGTTCCTGATTACCATTTTCAGCAAAAGGTCAATGAATTTAGTTAATTACTAAGCACTGAGTCTAACCAACCTTATAACTCTTTAAGCAGACTCTTCAAGTAGAGGACAGACCAGTCTCCAACATTTAATAATATTTTCTGAAGCAAATCTACTCTGGGGCTCAACTGCCTGGAAAACAAGCCACCCAAGCACTAAACACCGTCCCAAAGACATCTTGTCGAATAGTCAGAACAGGAAAACCAAACGCAGCCTGATGGTGACAGACTGTGGCATCCCTGCCAGCGTCTGGAAACCTGGATGCCGTCAAGTGGCAGAGCTGTGAGGTTCAGAACCAGCTCAGGGACGGAAAGCTCTGCTGGAAGCCACCCAGCTCCGCCACTGCCTATCACGCTGGCAACGGAATCCTGCTGAGACTTTTTTTTTTCTTTTTGGCTGACATATTGAAATCTGTAAACTCTTTCTGTAGACAGAAGCTGTTGGGGGTTTATTTTTTTCCTGACTTGAGCTAGTGCACGCGGAAAGAGCTTGAAATCTAACTTTGCCAACCATCGGGTGGGGTGGTGAGAGTTTATCGTCATGGTGACATTATTGGAAAGAAACCAAGTGGCTGGTCGGGTGACCAACTCTCTGTTTGCCCAGGATGGAGGAATTTCCCAAAGTTGGGACTCTCAGTTCTCTACAGCAGGACAGTTCCAGGATGGTTCTTCATCCTAAAAATGGGGCAAGGTGACCCAAACTGTGGTGCTAAGGAGCCTCGACCTCAAACTCACAAAAGTTTCCAGGCAGAATTTTAAGGGACCATCTTCATCCATAAGGAAAACCCCCCAAAAGACTATCCATCCATTCATTTAAAAATTCTAGTCCAAGGAAAAGTTGAAATGATAAAGGTAGCAATTCCAGCTGCTGAGTTGGCGCTTGGCCTAATGATGATATGAGAATTGGGAATGTGTCCTCCCCTTGCTCCCACGTATGGCTGCTGCCTGAGAGCTCTACTGCCCCCACCCTAGGTACCCCCTTCACCAATCTGAAAGGTTACCAGCCAGGGGTTCTCAGAGGCCTGCATCAGGCTGGCTGTGTGAGAATCCCTCGAGGATGACCTAAGCTGGTCTCAGCTATGTTATGCTGCGCTAACAAACAAGCTTCCCATCTTTGTGACTTATAATGACGAAGGTTACTTCTCACTCAGGCTCCATGTCCACTGCAGGTAGGCAGGACGCTCTGCTCACTGGGGCCACTCAGGGATCCCAAAGGGCTGATCACAGCGCCAGAAGGAAAAGATAAACGGGGACTGTCTCACTCTGGCCATTCAATGCTCCAGCCAGGAGCAGAACCTGGCCCCTTCACTCACAACTCAGGGGCCAGAACTAGTCCCACAGCCCCACCCAACCAGAAGAAGCCCACAAAATGCCACCTGACCTGGTTCCCAGGAGTGAACTGAACAGGGAATAGTTGGTGAATAGCACCAGCGAGTACCACACATACACACAAGCACACACAAGCACCTATACATTACAGGTTTGGGGTCCACCTTCTGGAGTTCCTGATTCAGTGAATCTGGGTGGAACCTGGAAATCAAGAGATTTAAAAGCTCTCCAGGATTTTTGAATGGGCAGCATGTTGGCAAAATGCAGATGAGGTCACACAGTCTCTCAGGTGCAGAGTCAAATGAGGTCAGGTCTCTTGACTTTCAGTACAGTGCTCTTTCAACATGGTGATCTTGCTTCCTCAAAAGAGTTTGCATTTTATATATTTTTTTCTTCAGCTAAAAGAGTACTGATGATAGAGAAGTATCATCGATCAGCTGCCTCCTGCACAGCCCCAACTGGAGATGGAGCCTGCAATCTGAGCATGTGCCATAACTGGGAATCAAACCAATGACATCTTGGTTCCTAGGTTGAAGCTCAATCACTGAGCCACACCGGCCGGGCTAAAGGAGTGAATCTTTAATAAAAGAGTAAACATCTGTTTGAGGTGAATGGGGCGATTCCTCGGACCTCTTCACATGTCAAATGAGTAGATGGGCCTTCCCAATTTTGCCCAGGCCCCATCTATTCCAGAGGCAAGAGGGTACTGGGGTGATCAGGGAAGGAACAGGGTGGGAGAATCTGTACAGGCCACTTCCCTGCATTTCCTGCCTGCTGAAGCCACTCCACATTCCCCCACTAGGTCCTTCCCTCCTTTTGTGTTTCTGGCCACGCTGGTAACTGCCTTCTGTCTCTCAGTGTGTACTGATCAAGTTAGATGAGACAGTCTGTAAATTTCCCTGAGGAGCCTATTAGGAAACCCTGCCACAAACCTCTCCCTGCACGTATCTCTCCTGGGAGGGCACCTACTCAGAAAGCCTGTATGTGAGAGACGGGACCGCAGCTGTGGGAGCCAGTGAATGCTCTTGTTCTCTCAGATGCTGGATGGGTCACGCCCTTCAACACAGGATCCTGGCCCATCTCTGCTTCTCCTCAGTGTGGCTAAAACCCCCTCCGTGTAGGTTACCAGAGCTATTCTCTAAGACTGCCATGCACTTTGGTAGATCTTACCCTGTCCCCTCAGTCTAGCAGCGGTTTTCAACCTGTGGGTCGCGACCATCGGGAAACACATATAGCATATCAGATATTTACATTACGATTCATAACAGTAGCAAAATTACAGTTATGAAGTAGCAACGAAAATAATTTTATGGTTGGGGGTCACCACAACATGAGGAACTGTATTAAAGGGTCGCGGCATTAGGAAGGTTGAGAACCACTGGAAAGTGTTCTCCCTTTGGCTGAAATTTCCAATCTTTAACCAACCAGCTCAGGTATCACCACCTCACTGCAAAATTCCCCAGTCCCTAAACTCAGTATTAAATACTCCTTTCTCCTAGGGGCTAATGGCTCTTCATTCTTGGTTCTTTTCTAAAACTGATTTCCCCCCCACCTCATATAAGTTAACTTAGAGGTCAATGTGTCCCTCAGCAGACTATGCCCCTCAAGAGCAGGGAAAAGATCTATTTTGTATGTTTTGTATTCCTAGCATCTTGCGTAATTCCTGTAATATTTGAGGTTGAATGCATGTTTCTGGAAGGAAGGGAGGAAGGAAGGGAGGGAGGGAGGGAGGGAGGGAGGGAAAGGAGAAGAAAAAGAAGGAAAGAGCGATTTCACCTTTCTCCCTGATTCCAATAACTCTAAGGCTATATTGTATTTATCTTTAAATTTATACCTTATCCCCAACCTCACTCAATTTAGCAATGATTTCATATAAACATCTTAGGATTTTGTTTGACCTGGAGACTGGGATTGAAATCTGGTTTTCTGTAAACTAGTTGTGTCATTTTGAGACTCAGGTCTTATTTTCCTTAAATCTAAATCAAAAGATTCAAATATCATTCAGGGCTTCCCAAATGAATGCTCAGTACCAAAAGAAATGCATATCGCTCTAAATATAAATATTGGCCACGTGGAGAATACATGATTCACAAACCAAATCAAGGCACTCTGAAGGAGAATGATGGCATTTCTCTGTAATCCCAACCAGCCAACAGAGCGAACCTGCTCCACATTGGTTGCCTTGGTTTCCTGCTGTCTTCCCTGGTGATGGAGGAGACAGAAGATGCTGGAGAAGGACTACATGTGTTTAGAGACCTCAGCTAACGGGAAGGTGTCAGGAAGCAGAAAGTCACCTTGTTGCAATGTGACTGTTCAGTGGCTGACATGCTTGCAGTGGCAACCCCCACATCTAGAATCACGAAGCATAGAAAGGGAACTGGAGAGACGACCAGGAGCAATCATACCTTTCCATGCGCTCAAGCTAACACCTCAGCATCTGCTATGGTCTGAGTGCTTGTGTCCCCACCATGTGATGGCATTGCTAGGTGAACTTTTGGGAGGTGATTAGTTCATGAGTGTTCTCATGGCCTAAGGAGATTAGTGCTCTTATAAAACAAACCCCAGAGATCTCCTTGCCCCTTCCACATCAGAACAAAATGTAAAGTCTGAGACTCAGAGGAGAGCCCTCACCTCCCCATGTCGGTGCCATGATTTTGAACCTCCAGCCTCCAGATCTATGAAAAGTACATTTTTGTTGTTTATAAGCCACCCAGTCCGTGGTATTTTGTTATAACAGACTGAGCTAAGGCAGCGTCAGTCCTGACTCATCTTTTCATCTCACACCTCACACCCAGCCCTTCGGGAAGTAAATCTTGCCTGCTTACCTTCAAAATACACCCAGGGCTGACTTGTTTCTCAGCACCTCCATTGCCACCACCCATCTCCTCAATCATTACAGTAGCCTCGTGAGAGTTTCCCTGCCTCTAACGTTGTCCCTTCCTTAGAGGCCAGAGGGATATTGTTAAAATACAAGTCAGATCCTATCACTGCTCTGCTCAGGACCCCCTGAGAATTCCCATGCCCATGAAAAAGCCTGCAGAGCTCTCCAGGATCTGGCCCTCCCTGCTGCCTGCCACCTCCCCGACCTCCTTGCTTTTCCTTAACGTGATGGGAACACTCCTGCTGTGAGCACCTGCACAGGCCATTTTCTATACGGGTGCTCTTCCCATATCATCACAGGCTGACTCCCTCACCTCCTTTAGCTCGTATGTCACCTTCCCAAGGCTGTCCTCCCTGATTAAAATACAGTTCCCATACCTACACCCCCTTCTACTTTCCTTTGTTTTTATGCACTTGACTAACACCTAATATAGTACACATTTTCCTCATCTTCTTTATTATCTGTCCTCTCCCAACTAAAATGCAAGCCGTACCCTTTTACGTAATGATGTTTACTTTGAATTTATATTAGTTCACACAAAGACTCCATCCATGCTTTTGTTCCGGCCCTCCGGTCCAGTTTAAGAACCCATTGTGGCCCTCGAGTCAAAAAGTTTGCCCACCCCTGCTAAGCTGTAGGTGTCTGCCTTCTCTCTGTGTAAACTCGAATGTTGGGAGCAGCTCCCCAAGACAGTGGCTCCCACTCCCACCTCCTCAGCCCTTTGCTCAGGAGCCGTGGGGGTGCCCTAGCTGGCTGATATAAACATACGCAGAATCCACTTCTGAGCTCTGGGGCATTCAGATTCTGAAGAGCTCCTAGTCTTTACTTCTGCCCAGGGTTTGTTCCTATAATTTGGTTCCAGCAAATTCCTTTTCCTCATAATCAGCTTTGCTTGCTTTTTCATTTCTGAAATGTGCTCTGAGGACAAAGCCTCTCTGAATGCCCACATGTACATTAATCATCTTAGTTCAGGAAGCCAGGGAGGCCACCTTCCCTTGCTCACCAGCACTGTCTGTATCACCTTCCTGGACAGGTTCCCATGAATATTTACCCTGACAGTGTCTCTCTCCATGCAACACTGTCTGAAGAAGAATTGAGGGAAGTTATAAAAATAGGAAGACACACTGAGAATAAACCAGCTGTTCTCAGCACTTTCTATGAGCTTAGCTTATTCTTCCTGAATCTTTATTGGGCCTATCTTTCCATAAGTAATAAACTTGAAGAGCTATTTTCCCGGATTGACATGGTTTGAATTTTCTTTGCTTCTTTCCCTCCGACCACTTGCAGTTATTTCCACCTCTGCATGGGACCTCTTTCCATCCTCTTTCAATTCACCTTATCAACTTTCATTCTCCCTTGCTTCCAAAGGGATAGAGAAAGGGGAATTAGGGGTGGGAAGGTGCCAAGGTGTGTGGAGGCTGCTGCTAAGTTTGCACAGCACTGCCAAGTCAGGCCTCCTCCCCCATGCACAAAACACAGGCCACCAGCCTGAGCCTGGACTCCTGTGTCCCTCCTCCACAGTGTCCTCATCTTCTGGTCACAAGTGGTAATAGACATCTGGCTTATTTTAATATTTATTTATTTATTCATTTATTTATTTAAGCTGACCCAGCATCCTTCCCCACTTTTCTCCTAACAGCATCCTGATTTTCTGGAAAGGCCCCCTCATTCTCAGTTCACATGACTTAGGAGTGGCTCATCCCACCTCTAACTCAAGACATGGGCACGTCACCTTGCCCAAACCAATCAAATCTTCTTTCCATCTAACTGGAATCACTGGGCAGAAATGGACATGTGACTCAATTTGGCCAACAAGACTTGTTCTGAGAATTTTATTCCAATGAGAAGAGAATGCCTCCTGAGAGCCATGGTGCCAGAGGGTAAAGCTAAACTGAAAAATGCAGAGCTAAGAAATGAAGGGAGATTAAATCTTAGTTCCCTGGATCCAGCTGTTCTTAAAACTAGCTCCAGTCTTAGCCTTTTCTGAGCCAATTCACTTCCCTTCTTTATTTCAGCAGGTTGCTTCATTCTGCAAACCAGTGAAAAACTTCTGTTGTTATCTGCAACAAAATAAGATTCCTACCCCCACCTGAAGAAAATCTGTCCTTTCTTCCATCCACCAATGTCCTTGATCACATCTCCTCCTGCCTTCTTGGGCCCTTATTCTATTATCAGTGCCTTGTGTTTCCTTCAAGCCTCTTACATTCTTTAAAAAAAAAATCCCTCCCTCAGTTATATCCTCAGCCCTCTGATTGCCCTTGGCTACCCCCCCCCCCCCCCCCACCCTTGGCCCTGGCTGCCCCCCCCCCCCCACACACACACAGATTCTCCCTTTCCTTCTCATCCAAGCTTACTGAGGTCATCTGCTCTCAGAGCGTTTCCTTCTTTACCTCTCATTTCTCTTCAACCAACAACTGTCTAGCTTCTTCCCCCAGCACACCATTAAGACTTGTTCACTGAAACCAAAGGTGGCCTTTCAACAGTTTTCCCCTGTGGCTGTCTTTTGATTTTCATCTTTTTAAACTCCTCTATGAGATGTTATAGTGATGGCCTCACACTCATTTTCCTCCTCTCTTTTGTGATTGTCCTCTGCAGTCTCTGACCTTTGCTTTTTTTAAAAAAACCTTTATTGTTGAAAGTATTACATATGTCCCCCTTTTCCCCAATTGACCTCTCCTCCCTTGACTCCCCCCTCAGGCCTCCACCACCCTACTGTCTGTGTCCATGCGTTATGCATATATGCACAGGTTGTGGGCTCGATCCCCAGTGTGGAGCATGCAGGAGGCAGTCAATCAATGATTCTCTCTCATTATTGATGTTCCTATCTCTCTCTCCTTCCACCTTCCTCTCTGAAATCAACAAAAATATATTTTAAAAAATATATATCTCACCTTTACAACAACTTAGAAGTAGGTGTTGTTAATACTCCTACTTTTTATATAAGAAAAGTGGGGCTTTAAAAAGTTGAGTAACATGGCCAAGGCCAAAAAGCCGTAAGTTACAAAGATGGGCATGACACCCATATCTATATAAATGGGACCAACATCCGTGCCATTCACCCCTGCCCTCTGCCTGCTGCCTGTCTTTAGTGGGGAGGGCAAAGGACACTGGCATCTATGCGGAAGGCTTGTTAAAGACGGATCCTGCCTTTAAGTTCTCTGCCCACTTGACCATAAAAGCTGTTATTTCTCTGCAATTTCTCCTACATAAAGCTTTTGGACTGGAACTATCCAGTGCTAAGAATTAAACTTCAATATTAGTGTACCTTCTAAAAAATGATGTTTGACAAATACTATGTGCAAATTGTCATGAACAATCAAGTTTCCCAAGGCACATGAACTGTTGAACATGGTTCAAGCTCTGAAGTAGCTGAGGAGCTTGTGACCAGAATTAGTGTGGGAAGGAGACAAAAGTTAGTCTCCTGCCCCTGCCCATCCCTTTACTTCTCTGCCTGCTTGAAGGCAACATTCACAGCAGAGTCACAGAATCAAAAAGTGTAAGACCCAGCAGGTGCTCGACAATAAACTCATCTTGCCCCCTCATTTCCTGAGAAAACTGAGGCCCAGAGAGGTTTAAGTGAGTTTTCTAAGGCCACGCATCTGGTAGGCATCTGATTACTGCTTGTTGGGTGATGGCAACTAAGACCTAACCCATCTAGCCATAACCGGTTTGGCTCAGTGGATAGAGCGTCGGTCTGCAGACTGAAGGGTCCCAGGTTCGATTCCGGTCAAGGGCATGTACCTGGGTTGCAGGCACATCCCCAGGAGGGCGTGTGCAGGAGGCAGCTGATCAATGTTTCTCTCTCGTTGATGTTTCCAACTCTCTCTTACTCTCCCTTCCTCTCTGTAAAAAGAAAAAAAATCAATAAGATATATTTTTTAAAAAAAAGACCTAACCCATCTAGCCATAACCGGTATGGCTCAGTGGATAGAGCGTCGGTCTGCAGACTGAAGGGTCCCAGGTTCGATTCCGGTCAAGGGCATGTACCTGGGTTGCAGGCACATCCCCAGGAGGGCGTGTGCAGGAGGCAGCTGATCAATGTTTCTCTCTCGTTGATGTTTCCAACTCTCTCTTACTCTCCCTTCCTCTCTGTAAAAAGAAAAAAAATCAATAAGATATATTTTTTAAAAAAAAGACCTAACCCATCTAGCCATAACCGGTATGGCTCAGTGGATAGAGCGTCGGTCTGCAGACTGAAGGGTCCCAGGTTCGATTCCGGTCAAGGGCATGTACCTGGGTTGCAGGCACATCCCCAGGAGGGCGTGTGCAGGAGGCAGCTGATCAATGTTTCTCTCTCGTTGATGTTTCCAACTCTCTCTTACTCTCCCTTCCTCTCTGTAAAAAGAAAAAAAATCAATAAGATATATTTTTTAAAAAAAAGACCTAACCCATCTAGCCATAACCGGTATGGCTCAGTGGATAGAGCGTCGGTCTGCAGACTGAAGGGTCCCAGGTTCGATTCCGGTCAAGGGCATGTACCTGGGTTGCAGGCACATCCCCAGGAGGGCGTGTGCAGGAGGCAGCTGATCAATGTTTCTCTCTCGTTGATGTTTCCAACTCTCTCTTACTCTCCCTTCCTCTCTGTAAAAAATCAATAAAATATATTAAAAAAAAAAAAAAAAATAAAATATATTTTTTAAAAAAAAGACCTAACCCATCTAATGTTCAACAACTACATTAGGCAGCTATTATTATCACACCCATTTTACAGATGAAGACTCTGAGGTATAAAGAGGTTGGGTGACTTGCCCAGTGATGGCAGAGCCAAGAGTCTAACCCAAGACATTTAGCTATTCTTAACGTCTGCATCTCCAATAACCCACTCTGTTTTCACACAGGACAGACACAGCCGGGAAGCCCTTCCCTTGTCTGGCCTGTACCTGCTCTGTACCCTTAAGAAACCCTACGACCCTCTCCTCTGAGGCCATACACATAGTCTCTGGGAGACAGAAAAGATGGAAATACACACAGTCTCCGGGAGACAGAAAAGATGGAAATAACCTTTTCATCACACAGCCTGACAACATATCTTCAAAACTTAGTGTGTGTTTTCTAAACACAAATTCTTCTATTGTTCCATGAAAACCTTTTACATTTCACATTTTATGTTAAAGGGTGAATTTATAAGAATTAAACATTTAAAAGCACGTTAACTTTGGTAACCTTGTACGATTTTCCTCAAACTCCAAGAGGCTTTGACTCCCGCTTCCCGAAGCCTCTCCAAATTATTCTTTATGGAAAATAAAATGAGATTAAGCTCTCCATTTAAGGATCGCCTGCAACAAAGGCGATTTATTCTGTCTGGATTTCATATACCCTGGCTCCCGGGAAATTTCCAAGGCTTTTGTGTTCTTCCCCCATCCAGCTATAATTGTTTTTCAGTAGATATAATTGCTCTGTGGATTTTCCCTGCTCTGTTGGGATGAAGTAATGAAAGGAGACAGTTTTCAGCTGCTCAGCTATCTTGAAATCTTGTGTGTGACCTAAGCAGCTCAGGGCTGCTTGTGTTTTTCAAGTTAGAAAGTTGCTAACTGCTCGGCTATTGCTCTTTATAATTGGCACACATTTTATCTTTTCTGCGAATATGCATTCAGCCATAAGCATTTATTAAAAGCTCACTGTATGGTCTCGTGCCTGCCCTCGAGCAGCTGAAGTCTTGTAAAAGACGTAAGATCTGAGAGAGAAAATTTTATAATGAAAGGGGCTCATCAAGTCATGATTTAGTCTCTGTGGCATTCACAGGCATTCACAACTGTTCTCGAATATCTTTTCACAGTCTCATGTTGGCACTCCCTAACCCACATTCCAGCTACAGCAAATCTCTATCCCTGAAACATCATGCCATTTCTTTTGGCTAGAGTGTTCCTAGATTAGAGTTCCTGTTCTTGGAGTGTCTTTCTCCACCTGGCAAACTCCTACTCATGCTTTTAAACCCTGCTCAAAGCCCATAAATAGGGGTTCACATTGAGTGTCTGCTATCTGCCAAGGCTTGTTCTGAGGCCCTCAATTGTATTAACTCTGGTTCTCAAAGTGTTGCACCCTGTCTGGCAGCATCAGCCTCACCTGTAAGTTTGTTAGAAAGGTAAATTCTAGATCAGCGGTTCTCAACCTTCTGGCCCTTTAAGTACAGTTCCTCATGTTGTGACCCAACCATACAATTATTTTCATTGCTACTTCATAACTGTAATGTTGCTACCGTTATGAATTGTAATGTAAATATCTGATATGCAGGATGATCTTAGGCAACCCCTGTGAAAGGGTCGTTCGACGGCCAGAGGGGTGGCGACCCACAGGTTGAGAACCATTGTTCTAGATTCTCACCCTTGAACTACTAAATCAGAAACTCTGTCCCAAGTTGTAACAGCAGATTATTCTGATGTGCGCTCAAGTCTGAGAACCGCTGTTTTAACTCATTTAATCCTGCCAACAATCTTGAGGTTAAATATATTTATTCTCATTTTACAGCTGAGTCCATTGAGGCATAGGGAAGTTAAATAACTTAGCAAAGGCCACACTCTTACTCACCCAATACCCTACTATTTATCCAGTGTGTTACTTTTTCAGACATTTTTTTCCTCTATGGAGAAATTCCTTTCCTCCAAAATGCCCTCTTTTCTGTGTTCCCCAGTGTCTTGTATCAAATCTGTAATCTCTCTTTTCACATTCTATTATTATAATAAATAACTGTAAGTCTCTGGTTTTCTGGAGACCAGTGAGGTCCTCCAGGACAGGGACGCTGCAAGTAATTTATGCTAAACTTCATGCCTGGTCTGGGGTAGATGATCAATGAACATTTGTTTAGAGAATGAAAAAATAAATCACAGGGTTTTATCAACACTTTGCTGCACTAAAATCAGTTTGAAACCATTTTCAGCATTCTCCAAGGAGCAAAGATTTATAGATTCACCATCCTTGTTTTAGTGCTTTCTGGTTGTTAAGGATAGCTTTTGTGCAGAAAAAGGGGCTTGGCCTCTTATATTGCATTCAGAGTTAGACTGCCCATTATAATTGATTTCAACACCTATTGGCTATACCGAGTATTTTTCTGCAGAATAGTGTGAAAACTGAGGGGCAGATTTAATTGCTTTTTACTAAAATTGATCAACATTGTAATTAATTTAAACCCCAATGTACCTGGTTTCTTTTTCACATGGGAAAAATCGGCCTTGAGAAACCCCCCCATTTCAACTTGTATTTCTATAATATTTCAAAACTGTTGTAGACCCTAGTCTGAAGTATCCCATTTTTCTCTAAATAGAATCATGTCTCAGGAAGTGAAACATTAGTCAGCATGCAAGATGATTCTGAGAGAAAGAAATGATACACTGACCTGCTCAGGGTATCCAAGCAGAAAAACAGACTGGGGGAGGGATGTGGTGAGGGAGGAGGCAGTCAATGCCTGTTGAACTTCCCTCACAATGATCCTGTGGCGGCCGCTGTTGATCCCATTTTTTTTTTCAGAGAAGGAAACTACAGCTCAGGAGGTTCATATTTGTAAAGCCACAGAGCTGGTAATGGCAAGTCTGAGACTTGAACCCAAGCCTGCTGCCTCCCAGGTCCATGCTGTTCTCTAACTAATTTCCGTGACCCCCTTGAAAGGGGGCGGTGGGAGAGACACAATTCAGGAAAGGCTTTAATTCCTCAATTCTAGAGTCCAGGCCAACCCTTTGGTTTGCTTTGTATCACTTCTCCCTCCCTTTCTAGTGACCTGGGTCAGTCCTGTACACTGTTGCCGCTACATGGGTTTTGAATGAACAAGTACCACACCAGAACCCTCATCTCTTCGATGCCCTGTGACATTCATTATAAATGTGGCCTCCAAGTACTTATCCTTATAATCCTGGCACTCGGCTTTTGGAATTATTATTATTTCAGGGCAAAAAAACATTTTCAGGCAGAATAACCCATTTCACAACAATTTACAAATAATTATACTTTACAACTGCATCCTCAACTTCTTGGGGTTTTATTTAAAAACCTCTGGTTTTGGTGGCCTCTACTGCTCCCTGACCTTGTCCCATAAGTATCCTTCCCTGAGTAGCTTCAACAGTGGGAACCCCAGAACTGTGTGGGTTAGCCCTAACATCAAGGGAGGATGAGTGCAGGTAGTGATCCAGCTCAAGGTCGAGTCCCCTTTTGCTAGTGCTGCAATGCAATGCAGCAACACTCACCGTCCTAAAACAGGAGGGAGGATTTGAATCCTATTCTGGGAAATTGCAGCAAGAGGCACAAACTGCCCATGGGAGTTGAAGTTTGCATTATATTGTCCTTGTTTATGAGAACTTTATTTTTCATAAGATTCAATATATTTTATTTCTTAGCAAAATGGAAACAACTTTATTGACATTTAGTATGTCTTTGACCTTTACAACACGACTCGTTTGTAAAGCTTACATGTTAGGCTTAAGGTCTAAGTGTTAATCTGCGATGATGTGACAGTTGGAGCAGCTTGAGAATTGACAAAAATGTTATGATTGATGTCAGACAAATGAATTGAAGGTTTGAGCATACATTTTATGTAAGATGAAACAACCATTTTTTTCCCTTAAATTAAATGACATTTGTTTAAACTTAAATTAACTGTATCACCTATGGCCTAAGACAGTGATGGCGAACCTATGATACACGATGACACGCGAACTCATTTTTTTGGTTGATTTTTCTTTGTTAAATGGCATTTAAATATATAAAATAAATATCAAAAATATAAATCTTTGTTTTACTATGGTTGCAAATATCAAAACATTTCTATATGTGACACGGCACCAGAGTTAAGTTAGGGTTTTTCAAAATGTTGACATGCCAAGCTCAAAAGGTTCGCAATCAATGCCTAAGATTTTCTGTGAATTCTGTTTCCTGAGCTGTGTTAAAGGAGCTCTCCCCTAAACTCAGGGCCCTCTCCTACAGAGAAATGTGACTTTAGAGCATGCATTTAAGTCTTGGTGAAGTCTGGTGAAGGAACCAGTCTAACAGTTTCTTCCTTTTTTCCTTTCTTATATACTTTGTCCCTCATTCCATTTTCAAAAAAAAAACACCCCACATATTTTCAAATTTGCAATGCAAGCTATGCACTTGGAGTTAGACAGAATGAGAACATGGACATCCCATGACCCAGCCATTCTACTCCTACACATCTAAGAGGAATAACTGTATATCATCACAAAAAGATATGTACAATTATAACTCAAAACTGGAAACAACCCTAGCGTCCTTCAACAACAGAATGGATAAATAAACTGCAGTCTATTCACTCAATGGATTATACTGGAATGAAAAAAATTCAACTACTGATACACACAGTAGTATGGATGAATCTAAAACATCCAATAGTATGTGAAAGAAGCCAGACCCAGAACTGCTCCTACCCAGGAAATCCCTCCCAGGACTGCAGAGTGAAATATAGATGCCAGTTAAATTTGAATTTGAGACAAGCAACGAATACAAGTTTTAATATAAGTTATGTCTAGAATGCTGCATGGAAGATACTTACACTGAAGAAATTATCCATGATTTATTTGAGGCTCAAGAGTAACTGGGCAATTGTGTTTTTAATAATGTTAAATTCGGCAACTCTACCCCTCTCCCTTGCAATCTTTTTCATGAAACTTGCAAGTCTTAGAGCCAAAAAAGGAAATTCTGCCACCAAAAATTTTGTCTCATTTCTTTTTGCTAAAAGATCTTTCACTGTCAACAACAGGAGTAAAAAAAGATTTCAACTTTGTAAATGAATTACAACAGAGCTCTTTTGCATTTCTGGTTTAACTGCCTGCAGCGTTTGAGGCTGGGAGGAGAAGGGATTAAACAGTGAGCATCTCTTGTGTCTTCCCAATGTCGTTGCTCTAGACATTTCCACTTAGCAATTTGCTAAGGAAAATGAAAAATCTGCTCAAAATTATCGGCCACTAAAATAACACCAGCCACAGTTTTTGAAGTATTGATATTTGGGGGTGGAATTGTTCTTTCATATTCTCCAGCCAGCTTCTTCTATAAAGGATTTGCATTAAGGTAGTCAGATGGCTCTAAGGTGCCACTTGCTGGAGGCGGGGATTGTTAAAGTCACTAATCACTGAAGCAAAAGACTTTTTTAACCACAGAGATTTCTGAAATTTTTCCATTTAAGTTCAAGAATACGACCAACCTGCCCAGGTATTGGATTACCCACAACACAGTTATGACTTTCACTTCTCTTGCAGGTTTCCTGCAACACTCCAGCGAAAAGGTCCTTTCCTTCCGCAACTATGTGCTTCTTTTCAGGAGCTAAAATATATTATTCTCATGAGCTATGTGGTTTAAATGTAAATGCACAAGACTTTAAAATGAGATACAGCATAAACTGCATGAGGGGTCACAGTGGGCAAAGTAGTTTTCCTATTTAAATGTTATTAAAACAAAATTAAGATGCATTGGTACTGGATTTCCCTTCTAACCAGGTTATGATTCCAAATTATAGCTCTAAATGTGGAGTCGGGTAGCAGTGCAGCAGTCTTGGTGAATTTAAGAAGTGAGATGCTGGGAAATCTCAATTCCTCAGTTGGAGTTCTCCCCAAAATGGCCTTCGAGGACATCATGGCTGCCAAGAGCTGGAATGCTCTATGGGTTTGGTTGCTATTCCAGTGGGGGATGTCACGCCCAGCTTTACCAACCCTGCAACTTCAGGAGGGTGAAATTCTGTTCTCTATTTTTTAATTTTTTAACAGATGTTTATTGAGCACCTTCTGTGGACCAACCCTTTTATAGATACTTAGGGGTACTGCAGTAAACGTGAACAGCATCACCACCATTCCTATGGTTGAGGAGCTCATGTTTCAGCAAAGTAGACAGAAAACAAATCAGTTACTAAGTGCACGATTTCAGATCTCCTCCGTTCACCTTCCTCCAGCATCGTCCCACACTTTCAGTTTCTCCTCTGTTGTTCAAAATTTGTTCTCTTTTTGTCTGTCATTTGTTTTAAACATGATGGGAGACAAGGGACATGTTATCTCAAAATAGAAATGGCAAACCACAAATGTTTATTCTCTCCCATCTTCAGCACTCATGAAAATGTCATATTGCATGTATATTTCACATACTGTGCATCAGTTATAGTAATTTTTATCAACTGTTTGAGGGCCGAGAATTTCTACTTTCTTTTATTACCTCTTATGTCTGAGGGTCAAGTATAGAATAAAACACTAAATGTTCCATAGAGAAACAAGAGAAAGGCTGAGATAAGGACATTTTTTCCCTGCGATCCTTGCATTTCTGAACAGTGAACCCACCCTGCCAAGCCATAAGTGCATTCACCCCTTCTGCTTTCCCAGTCTGCACAATTTCATTTCTGCAATTTTCAAAACTTGTTTGCCTAGGTTACGTCTTGTCTGCATCCATTTGGATTGTATGAGATTGTGAACCCTTGGAGGTTGGGACCTTGTCTATTTTCATTCATTTTGGAAAGAGTAAAGCTGGGACCAACTGCTTTACAACACAATGAGTGACTGGAGTGGAAATTCAAGAGGAAAAGTCTCAAGCCCTTTTTGACAAAAATGGCTTGATTTGTCCTGGTCCAAATGGTTTGATTTTCCCTGGTCCAAGGCCCTCTCCAAATCACAGCAGACAAAAGAGCACAATGTATGGCCCCACAGAAGCCTAGACTCAAAGGAAAAGGAAAATATTGAGCTATGAAAGCAAGCAGTCACTGTGGTTACAACTGTGAAAAATACAGTTGCATGAGAGAGAGAATACTGGAAGTGGGTACAAAGCTAAGTGTTGTGTATTATTGCAAAGGGAAAATGGGAGGTGGGGCTGTAAAAATCTATAATAATAAAAGGGTAATATGCTAATTAGATCAGATGTCTTTTGGTTGTCATTCTGGACATCCTTCCTGATGAAGCTGGGCCTGAGGGAAGCCAGCCTGGTCCTGGGTGCCTGAAGACAGCCTGAGGGAAGCCAGCCTGGGTTCCAGGTGCCTGTAGGCGGCTCGAGGAGGGAAGCCCAGGTCCCGGGTGCCGGAAGGAAGCTGGTGCCAGCAACTGGGGGAAGGAAGGCCTGCTCTTGCACGAATTTTTGTGCATCGGGCTTCTAGTGCTTTAATAATATCACTAACATTTTGCAGGGTTAAGGGAAATTTAGTGCAATTAGCATTTTCATTGGGTCATGAGATGAGTCTCTTGCACTCATTAGTCTCCTACTCTATACAAAGAACAGAAACTAACAGTTATATTGACACTACCTAGTACCAGACAACACATGGTCCCTCTCAATGACCATCTTATAAATGGGAAACCAAGAAGTTTTGCACACTGCCTGGGGCACACAATAAATAAGTGCTGTGGCCAGATTGGAACCCAGGTCGTGTTAGTCCAAAGCCCTGCTCTTAACTCTTTTACTATGCAGCCTCGGTTTGGGGCCAGCTTTCTGTCTCTGGGACAACAACAGTAGAAAACTCCTAAACTCCCCAAAAAAAAGCCCCCCCCCCCCCGCTCATGTTCAAGTCCCACAAGTAACTGTTTTAGGAGAGGACAATACCATCTTCACCACTAATAGATTGTGTTTAATATTTAGGTTTGATTCTACTTCCTTCCTGGATACCATCTCTCCTATGATCTCTTCTTGGACACCCCTTCCCTGACCTTAAGTATAAAGGTGTTTTCAATGAAATAGGTTTTTGAATATTGCCTGTCTCCATTCGGATGGCTGTGTACATTTGTGCCACAGCTTTAACCCACATAGAGGCGTCTCGTTGGTGTGCTGAGGGGCACCAGTTCCAGACTAATTCCTCATATGTGCTGTCATGAGCTGAGGATCATTTCATATTCATCGAAGGACTTGGTTTCATTCTAAACTGACATCTGAGGGGAGAATTCCTGACATGGAAAATAGACTGGTTTAACTAGAACTAAGCTCTTCACCCTGGTGTTCAAATCCACCTCATTTATCACACATACATCTCAACTGCTCAGAGAGGGGAGAGACAGTGCACGTTTGGACTCCTAATTGTGTGATTTAGCTGGAAGACAGATGAATAGAGTGGGCTGACTCTGATACTTTCTTCAGGTTGGTAACTCTGTGGCCTCGTTGGGATGGTACTCTGCTATCTCTGTTGGAATGACAGAATTGAAATAATTTGAGAGAAAGCTATGTCTCATGTGGAACAGAGAGAAAAGTAGAAGTATTCAAATGTCAAATATATAGGCAAAGAGCTCCTAAACTACCACACCGGATTTGTGGTTTGTCACTTCTGTTTAGCTGTTGAAATGGAAATGGAGTTGTGGATTCTTGCCTTTGAGCATTCTAGTCTTCAGTATTGGAGAAAATGGGTTAATATTGAGATTCTGCACCATTCTATGTAGATGCCTTCTAAAAGTTCCTAATTATAATAAATATGACGGCTGAAGTATAGAATTCACAGATGTCTTAATACATTCCAGTATTAAGCAATATGCTTAATTGGACTTAATTGGATTATTTGTCAATGGATATGATAAAATTCTAAATGAAGACATTTTAAATTAATAATGTAGTTGGTTTTGGATGGACATATGGAGAAGCAAAAACAACTGAACAAATAAATAACCATCCCAAAGTACTAAAACCTTTTAGGTTGAACTTCATAAAACATAACCACTTGTCAAACAATGACACTTAAATACGTTTTTAAAAGAATTATGTATATTTACCTGATACACAAGAGTGTTATTAATTTTAAATATGATCTGGGACTAAATTAATTATTTCTTCTGAGACATGTAATTGCTTCTCTAGTTAATACAATTAACTTCACATCAGGCATCCAGGCATTCACACTGGAGGTCCAATTACACAACTTAATTTTCACTGCTCTTTCTGTGGCAGCCCAGGAGGCAATATCTGGACTCCCTATTCATGTGGTCAGAAAGTCAGCTTCCACAGACCACATCTGAGACAGTTCTGAGAACTGAGCTGGGCTGTCAGGGAAATCTGCTGCTATTCTCAGAATTGTTTTAATTCATGATAAATTGACAACAGAAGACCTTACTATAAAGGTATTAAAATTTGTGTGTGAGAGTAAAATTCTAAAGAGGTTTTTTTTTTCTAGGAGTCAGTAGATGCATAGTTAAATGCAATGGTCTGGAGAATAAGTCCCCCCTTTCATTAAATAATAAGAAAAATAACTATAATGCCAACAAAAACTTAATAGTACTTATCACTGAGTATTAGTTGTATCCTGCACTGTTTCAAGCACTTTATATATGTTAACTCAATCCTCACATCAATCTTTGAAGTAGGTACTATTATTATCTCCAGTTTTTAGATGGAAGACACTGAGCTACAGAGAAGGCTTAATTAAGGGCATGTAACTAGTAAAGATTAAGACCAGGCAATCTGTCTCCAGCAATCTTGCTCTTAAATTCAGTGCCATACTGCCTCAATAACCGCAGAAATATAATGGTTTGATACTTAATCAGATGTTTGAGTTCACATGAGCACAGGATAAATGATTAAGTTTCCCTTTGCACTTAACTGTTCCTTTACTCTTCTTTTCTATCTGCCTAGTTGTTTCTGATTATAGTAGCAATCACAGGTCAACTTAGAAAGTACAGAAGAACACAAATATGGAAAATCACCCATTAATCCATCACTATTTCAGTTTCAGATAGGTAGGTAGATAGATAGGTCAATAGAGAGATATATGTAGATGCACTATACCAGTAGATGCAGAGATAAATGAACAGATAGAGGTATAAACAAGGCTCCATAAGAACAGTATCTTTGTCTAGTTTATTTACTGTGGTATTTCAAGTTCCTAGCATAATGCTTAGCACGGGACTCAATAATATTTGTTGAATGAACATAGATAAGTAATTTACTTACTTGCTCCAAAAATATTTATTGAGAGGCTTCTCTATGCCAGCCACTGCTCTGGGCAGTGGGGCTATCGCAGGGATTAATAGAGATCCCTGTTCTCATGGAGTTTATATGCCAGTAGCGAGTGACTGACAGTAAACAAACAATTTACATACATTTGTGTTTATATGTATACATATAATGCATACTCATACATACAAATATACATATCAAATAGTGGTATGTCAGATGCTGATAAGCTTCACAAAGGAAAATAAAGCAGGAGAGGGGGATGAGGAGTGTGGGGTGGGGGGCTACGTGAAATAGGGAACTAGTGAGGACATCACTAAGTAGGTGCCATTTGAGATGAGACCTGAAATTGGGCAAAAGGAGCCATGTGGATGTCTGGGGAGGAGCAGGCAGGAAGATGCAAGTGCAAAGGCTCTGGAGCAGCAGTGGGCTTGGTCTGTTGGAGGAACATCCAGGAGGCCCATGTGGCAGGAACAGAATGAACAGAGGTGCGAAGAATGATGAGGGCCAGGAAGTATGGGAGTTTGGGGGGGTCAGATCATGTAGGACTTTGTTGGATCATCATGAGGGCTTTGGTTTTGACTCTGAGTGGATGGGGAGTCAGAGTCATTGGGAGCTTCTGCACAGAGGAGTGACATGAAATGGCTTAGGGTTTCCAAGGATTCCTCTGGCTGCTGGGTTGCCTATAGGCTATTCCAGGGCAGCAGGCAGCAGTGAGACCAGGTAGGAGGCCATGGCAAGGACTAGGAGAGGAAAGAAGGCCTCGGTTGGATGGTAGCAGTGGAGGAGGTGAGAAACAGTTGAAATTTGGATTTGTTTTAAAGGAAGAGCTGATAGGATTTGCTGACAGATTAGATGTGGGGTAGGAGAGAAAAATAAGAGTCAATAATGACCCCAAAGTTTTGCCTTCATGACCTGAAGGATGGCGGAAGTTAACAGTTATTAATTGAGGAGATGGGGGATGTGGAGGAGGGCTGGTTGGGTGGAGGTGGGGGATATCAGGAGTTCAGTTTAGGATATGCATAGCTTGAGATCCAAGGTCACCACCAGCTAATGGGACCATAAGATACAAACTTGGATTTCTCAGAGCGCTTGGTATTACACCACTATTTCCTCTAGGGTAACATTTCCAGTTTCAATTTTCTCGAACTGTGACAAATCTATGGAACATTTATTACGGTAAAATATTATTTAAATATCTCAGGATGTTGTGCAAAAATAGAATCTATGACCCAATCTGTGTATCGCATAACATGGTGATGTGCAATTTCTATCTAATAATTTGCAGATGACACAAATTTATAGAATGATGTACACACACTATGGCAATCATTTCCTCAGTGTCACATAAGAAAATCAGTTGTTCTTTTTCTGGTGTCCTTGCTCATTTTTTTTCTCTTGGATCCTAGTTAAAGGTCACTGACCTTTTGTATCGGAAGCAATAAGAGCCCACTGATCTAAATTGATGAGCTGGAAGAAAATGTTTGCTTATTCATGGGGATTCACCTTTTGAAATCCCTTAGAAACCAATTGCAATAGGTTATGGGAGAGGGTGGACAAGGTGCAAGGTTATTAGAAATTCTCTTAGAGTCAGGAAGCTTGCCTTCTGATGTCCTTTCTAAGCCATAGCCCGAGGCCTGCGATACTATAGGTTATTGGCGAGGGAGCTGAGGAGAGGAGAAACAAGCAAAGAATACGGAAAAAGTCATGAGATCATAAAGAAAAGCAGGTTGAGTGGCCACTGGCAGAATTTATATTTTTCTTCTGCAGTGGGTGGGGAGTGGGGCATTCACTTTTAATGCCCAATGATTCAACAAATCCAATTTGAAAGAAGATCTGCAGGAAATATATATTCATTCCTCTTCAGGGTAACTGGGATGCTGCTGCTGGTAGACACATTCATATGAAATGAGTCCAAGATTTATGTATTTTTAAATAAATATTTTTTGACAAATCATAGAAGGCATTTTCTCTTTTGAGCACTGTAGGATGTGCCGCCTTTAAATACTCACATATTATGCATAGGAGTATATAGTTTTTTGTTGGTAAACTTTGTGAGTCTGTAGTCTAAAACAATAATAATAAATTCTATTCTTTTTTGAGGCGTTTTCACCCACCAAGTTCTCTGAGAGGTGCTTTAAATACTATCTCATTTTATTCTCATCGAAACCGTTTTTACTGACAGGGAAACTGAGCCATGTTTTCTTGTTTGAAGCCATGCAAGTGGGAAGCAAGGGGAGTGGGAGTCTGACACAATGATCAGTTTAGCTCATGCTCACTTTTCAAAAAATAAATAAAGACATACACCCCCAAATAATGGAAAATAACACTGTAATTATTTCCATAGGCAAGTGCAGTGCTTTCTTATAAATTTACATAGAACCCTAACATGTATGTATTTCATGGGGCCAGTGATGATAAATCCCCAAATTAATTGCAGATTTGACTAGTGCTGCATTTTGTTGTGTTATTTGCATAAGAGAAAGGAGCTATGGGAGTTGCTTACTTTCTAAATATGAAAAATAGGTGCCTCTTGGGTTTATAAAAGGCAGAACGTGAGAATCAAAGAGCTTGGGTTTAATTAGTGCCTGACTGCTGATGTCACCCAGCTCCTCTGCGACTCTACTGTCCCATTGGCAACTGGGGCATCAGATGATCCTGGCCCCTGCCATGGTCGAAGGAGTAATATAAACAACATTAAATGAGTTCTTAGATAAGTTACCATATTTTTAAAATGAAGACAGAATTTTGGTTATATTTTGTGGTTACTACTTGAGCCTTACCTGATGTGTTTCCGGTGGAAACTGGTTTTGCAGAATGAAAAGCTTTCATGCTCATGTTCACTCTCTATAAGTGATGTATTAAAACGGGTTTCCATGTTTTTCTTCCTCAGTGATCTCTAACTTGGGTCCCATTTTCCATAGTGTGAAATTTCAAATATTTTAGGATAATCAAATAGTAAATATAATAATTGAGGCTCTGAGGGTTCAAAACCAAATCCCCCAAATGTGACTATGGACGAATATCAAAAGACACGTGGAATATTCCCAAACAAAATTTTGATTATGGACATAAATTTACTCAATAATATTCCAAGTTTTGAGTTATAGAGTGAATATGATTTTATATTTGTACTAAAAAAATCTAATTTGCTATAGTATTTCAATGAACAAGAAGCTTTAAGGTAGGTCAACATATGCAGGGCTAATTGTTTTTGCAAGAAGGCAAGTGCGGCATTGCTGTGAAGGAGGAGGCTGGCGAGGCAGCGTGGGCATTTCCTTTACCTCCCAGAGGGTTTTCAAGGGACATTGCATTATTGCCGTGAGGCTGAGTTAGAATCTAAGAACTCATTTCAATGCTGGCAACTTATACGAATAAAAATACTAGATTCCTCTGTGATAAATAATGCTTTCTGTATAAAATATTTAGTTTTTCCATTCTGCATGTGTTTCTTTCAAAATAATGGTACAAGTGGGACTCTACTCTTAAAAATATTAAATTGTACTGCAGAATCCATTTTCATGATCCATTTTTAATCTTTTAGAATGAAACATAAGTCCCCTATAACATCTACCTGACACTGAGATAGCAATTGACTTCCTTTCAAATGTGTTATTCAAGGCAGCCAATTAGGAATGCCTTCAATCCTTCCTTCCTCTGACACTATAAATGGATAATAACCAGAATCATAGGCTAGGTTCTAGAATGGAAATCTTTCATTTGGAAATTGTGTGTGAGCTAGTATTCTTCTTCAGGTCTCTCTCAGGTTTTGCTGGTTGGAAATTTGAATACAAAAGATGTCGAGTCAAAAAAAAAAACCATCGCCAAAACTGGTTTGGCTCAGTGGATAGAGCGTCGGCCTGAGAACTGAGGGGTCCCAGGTTCGATTCTGGTCAAGGGCATGTACCTGGGTTGCAGGCATATCCCCAGTGGGAGATGTGCGGGAGGCAGCTGATCGATGTTTCTAACTCTCTATCTCTCTCACTTCCTCTCTGTAAAAAAAATCAATAAAATATGTTTTAAAAAAAACATCAACAAAATGAAAAGGGTACCCACCGTATAAGAGAACATATTTTCCAATGATACATCTGATAAGGGGTTAATTTCCAAAATATATAAAGAACTCATACACCTTAACAGAAGGAAGACAAACAATCCAATTAAAAAACGGGAAGAGGACATCAATAGATACTTCTCCAAAGTGGACATACAGATGGACAAGAGATATATGAAAACATGCTCAAAAAG
>NW_006283631.1:4822046-4827667 GCF_000327345.1 Myotis davidii
AAAAATATATTCTAAAATCTTGAAACACCAATCAGAAAGAATACATGCACCCCTATGTTCATAGCAGCACTATTTATAATAGCTAAAATCTGTAAATAGCCCAAGTGCCCATCAGTAGATGAGTAGATTAAAAGGATGTGGTACATTTACACCATGGAATACTATGCAGCTGTAAAAAAAAAAAAAAAAAGGACCACTTACCTTTTGAGATAGCATGGAGGGACCTGGAGAGTATTATGCTAAGTGAAATAAGCCAGGCAGAGAAAGCACTTATGATCTCACTTATATGTGGAATCTAATTAACAAAATAAACTGATGAACAAAACAGATCCAGAGATACAGAAGCATGGAACACACTGAGGAATCTCAGAGGGAGGGTAGGGGGTGGTGGTGGGGTAGAGATTAACCAAAGAACATATATGCGTATATGCATAACTCATGGACACATACAATAATAGTGTGGTGAAGGCCTAAGGTGGGGTTGGGGAAGGGACATCTGTAATATTTTCAGCAATAAAGATAAATTTAAAAATGATGTTGACTCAAAGTAGACACATCACAAGTTGTAGTGCTTTTATTTTTCTGCAGCTAAATAAGGATGGATATTGAACTGAATTTTAAATCGGTTGAATAATCTCTATTTGCCTGACAGTGGTCAATTTTGGAGGGTACATGGGAAGAATATGTCTAGTTAAATAGAACTGGTGAGGTTATTTCAACTTTCCCACAGAGACAAACTGAGATGTAACATTTGGCAAAGTCAGGGAGTAGGAATAATGGACCATCTTTATTCTGTCTTTGGGATTTCATTCCAATGTTCCTTAAGTTTCCTCCCCTGCCTTCTTCACTGTGGCCTCCGGCCACAGCCAGGAGGAAACCATCATGTGCTGGATCCTGCCAGGAGTAAGACGAGTGAGTTCGGAAGTGAAACTTCCCCCAGTTGAGCCTTCAGCTGACTGCTGCCCAGCCCAACCCTTTGTCAGTCAGCCCACAAGATGCCCTGTGCCAGAGGACACAGCTGAGCCACACCTGGATGCCTGATTCCCAGAAACTTTGAGAAAATAAATATGGTTTTAAGCCACTAAATGTTGTAGTAATTTGCTACACAGCAATAGACACCAAGATAGCCGGTAACACATGATAATAATAACCAGATCTGGGTCTGATTCATTCTTGTATGATAGGCACCCAGCCTGCTGCCTGGCACATAGCAGAAGCTCAAAAACGTTTGAGAAAGAACAGAAAAGAAAGGGACAGAAAGGGAGAAAAGTGGGCATCTGTGAAAGAATAGCAACTCAAACTGATGGAAAGCCGAGAATGGAGAGCTGACTGCCTGAAGAACAGTCACTCATTTCATAAATTTTACCTCCATCTGTAATGAGCTTTATATTTGGGGAACAGCTTACCTGTTCCCAGCAGAGTTCTCCCCTGGGGCATGCACTGAAATCATCTCAGGAGCTTCTGTCAAACATGTGAGTGTGGGATGCCAGACCCACTACATCTCAGCCCCAGGGGGTGAGCCCTGGCTGAGCAGCCCAGCCTGGCCATTGGCACAAAGGCGGTCCACAGCAGGGCTTGATGGCCCTTAGCCAAACCCACTCCCACAGCTGTGAGGTGCCCGTGGGGAAGCCCTGGGGCAGAAGCTTGTCAGAGACCAAGCAGTAGCAGGAAGGGGCCAGTGGGGATCCTGGGGGCCACACCTCTCCCTGCTCAGGACTGGCCCAAGTCTTTCTCCTGGGGATGGTCCCCCCTGCCTACCCCGCCTTTTCAGGCTGCTCACCCGGGGCCCGGGCAGCCAGGAGAGTCAAAGGAGCATGGAATACTAGTAAACTGACCCGTTGATTGTGTCCATGAGGGCAGAATCTGACTGGTTCATGGATATTACCCCAAGGAAACTTGGTAAAGAGGAGAATGCCCACAAATAAAGGGCATATTCGCGGGTCTGGTGCAGCTCCTGCCACTAAAGTGTCTGATACTACAGAAAGGTCTGAGCCGGTGAGGACTCGGCGTGGATAAATTCTGCGTGGACACGAGATTATGACATAGTCAGGGAAGCATCTTTCTCTCATATTTCCAGTTCTCTCCCCCTCCCCCCACCCAGCCCCCATGGCCATCCCTTTGAGAAGCCGCAGTATCCATTGTCTCGGAGTGACTGTGACCCCGTGAAATGCAGATGCTCAACTTCAGAGGAGAAGAGGAAGGACTCTGGGCATCAATGGCAGCTTCGGAAGAGTCTGTGATCAGGCAGAGCCCACATCCTCCCAGCCTGTGGACAACCACAGCTTCTGAGCGGGAAGGAGGAGAGCCAGACACTGATGGGAGTCCCCCGAGAGGCGCTGTTGGCAGATACCCTGGATTGGTCAGGGGACAGTGAGTCTGAGGGAAGAAGGGTGGCCCAGGGGGCAGCAATGCCCCTCCCTCCCCTCCGGCCCCGGTTCCCTGAGGCTCACTGTGGATTTGAGCTGAAGTGGCTGAGTAGGATGCCTGTGCAGATGAGCCTGAGTCAGCTTCACAGAGTTCCGTGGGGCCCAGTGCAATGCAAGGAGCCGCAGGATATGCCCTGGGCTGCAGAGAGCAGCAAGCAGGACCCTGTGGTGGGACAGGCTGGGGCGGGACCTGCATGGATGGGGACTCTAGGCTGAAGGGGAGGGGGCAGCCCAGCCCACACAGCCCTGGCACTGAGCCAGTCCCACAGGACAGAAGCCCAGGCCCAGAAGAAGGGCAGGGAGAGACCCTGAATTGTCTGAGATTATTTCACATACCCATGGGAATGATGAGCAAAACAAATACAATTAATCTCAGATCCAGAGAGGAAAAGAATGGTGCAGGTTACGTACAGCTCGGGGGAAGTGGGGACACTCTTACCCATCTCAGAGCCTCCCAGGTCAGGAGGGCAGATTAGAGGAGTATGGAGTGAGGGGAGCCCTGCCACAACCCACTGATGGCCCCTCCCTCCCCCAACACACACACCTTTAAATGGGCTGGAAGAAACTAGAGTCGACTCTAGACGTTTGTCCTACCAGCTGAACCCCAAATGAGGATTAAAAAGTAAGAGGAATCCAGGTGGCAGTGAACAATAGGACACATTAAGGGCTAAATTGGAGATAAACTGGAGTTTGATTAACGTCAGGTGGCTGCTGAGAGATTGGATGGCGCCCAGCACAGGCAGGCGGCAAGGAAAGCCGACATCTGTTCCTGTGTCTCCATCACCTGCCTCCTTCTCAGAAGCCCACACGCTCCCGCGACGTAGAGCCTTCCTTTATGGCAGAGCTGTCTGCTTAGCCCTGACTCTTCTTTTTGGTAGGATTCTGTTTGCTTTCTTGGCTTCCCTTCCCCAACTCACAAGGTGAGCTCAGTGTTGCCAACTAGGAGAATAACAAGAGCATGGCTGTGTCTGCTCTGAGATCTCTTGAAGAATGTCAGAAATTTTTCCTATGAGAGCTTCCAGATTAGTTCAGGTTTTTATTTCCTTTCCATTCTGGATGATTAAGAGTATGTTATTCCCCCTACCCAAGACCTGTTGATGTTTGTCAGATCCCGTGCATTCACTCCGAGCCTCCTTTGGCACCTGGGCATATCTCTGGCAGAACCTTCAACACACAGCATCCCAGCTGCTGAGTCCCTGTTCCAGCTCCCCAGCTGGGGGAGGGCAGAGGCTCCTCTGTCAACACCTCCCCCAGCGCCTCCCCCAGGGCCAGGGACAGGCAGGTACAAGGAATTCTCTCATCCAACCAGGTCTCATGGAATTCTTTAGTGGAATTTTTAATACAGGGGCCCTAGTCCTACATACATGTTTTCCTAGAAATTTTGATGAAACATGTATCTTCATGGGCTCATATCTTAACTTCTGAAACGCTTTATTTTCATTTCCTGCTCATCTTCAGGAGGCAACTACTACAACGCAATTCAGAATTTCAGTTTTCCTCATTCCACCTTCTCAAGTAAATGATCTATAATCAAAAATCTAAATGCATTAAGAAGCCGAACCGGTTTGGCTCAGTGGATAGAGAATTTTTCCCATGAAGAAAATCACCTTTCCTAACTGACGTATTTGATGAATTCAGCTTTGACCTCACTTATTTAAAAATTAAAATAAAACAAAACCACTTGCACTCAGGTGTGTTCAGCACTGAACCAAAGTTTAATTATTGTGACATGGTCACTGTCCACTAAGGGTTTTCAGAATAAAATGATGGCAGACACAGGTAACAGTGACATAAAAATAAAAAGAGAAACATCCAAATGCCAGTACATATAAAACAGAACATTGAGCTTGGCATTTTGAAATTAATTTGAAAAAGATGAACAAAATTCCAAATGATCCTGGTCTTGAGCTAAGAAAAATATTTAGAAATTGTTTTAGCCAACACCAACAGAGCCTAGTCTATAACGGGGAGACAAAGAAATTACAGAGAGGAGAAAATAACTTTGTGGGAAATGAAAATTGAAGAGAAGAAAAGACAAGAAGCTGGAGAATTTGAAGTGCAAGTCGTGGAGTACAAGGTCACTAATAATTGCCTCAATGCTACCATCTTTTCCTCATTAGAAGGTAACAAACAGGTGTTCAAACAGGGAACTTGGCTCTGACCTCCTGTGGAATTGTATTAGGACATTTAATGGATTGGCCTCTAATACAGTGCTGGACCAAGGATAGGATGGGTCTTTTTTATTGCAGGTGTGCCAGTGGCTGGGACATGATATGAATGTGCTCACTCAAAACTTCTCTACTTTTATCTTTCTTCCACTTGCCCCCAAATAACCTCACAAAAACAAATTAGATAGAGCCTCTAGAACTGATTACCATTTCCATTAGTCAATGTAGTATAATGAAATAAACAGTTCAGGGGCTGCATGACCACGCAGTAGTTTCTTACCTTCCTGTGCCTCCGTTTCCTCACCTGTGAATGAGGAAATATCATCTGCGTCATGGAGTTGCTGGGTTATGGTGAGGTTTAAATGAGTAAGAAGGTAAGTGCTCAGAGCAATGTCTGACCTATAGAGTGCTTAATACATGTCAGCAGTGTCATTATCACAATCATTTTTCACAATACTGTCATCAATATCACCATCATTATCATTATCACCATACTGTGCTTACCAGTATGTAGGGGCTGAAAACGCAATGCTGCCTCCATGGGGCCGGGAAGGTAACAGAAATGAGAAAGGCAGCCAGGTATGCAATAAAGAGTGATGGAGACTGGGGCTATTTGCAAAATGCTTGCTTGTGTAGTATAAATAATATAATTAAAAAGTTCAAAATCACTATGCTGGCCAAAACAAATCAGATCTTAAGTCTGGGTTCCTTTTTATCAGATGCCGGTTTATGACCTGTGGTGTGATATAATTAATAATATCCTCAACATCTTTATTGTAAACACCAGGATGAGTTCCTTGGGTGGTTTTTCATAATGTGGTTCAGTGTAGGCTGATGGTATCCTATACTAATAAAAGAGAAAAATGGTAATTGGTGTACGAGCTACCCTTTTCATTGGCTAATCAGGGCTATATGCAAATTAACTGCCAACTAAGATTGGCAGTTAACTGTCAACAAGATGGCAGTTAATTTGCATATGTAGGCACAATGCAGGGAGGCGAAAGGGAAAGCAGGAAGAAGCCCCCTG
>NW_006283631.1:4828093-4857518 GCF_000327345.1 Myotis davidii
TCAGGCGATCGGAGGGGGATGGGGGTCTACACCTCTGGCCGAGGCATCAGGCCTGGGCCGAGGGCAGAGCCAGCAATTGGAGGGGTCTGTGGGTCCCCTGCCCAGGCCTGATGCCTGGGCCAGAGGCATCAGGCCTGGGCTGGGGGCAGAACCAGTGATGGGGGGAAATGAGGGTCCCCTGCCCAGGCCTGACACCTCTGTCAGAGGCGTCAGGCCTGGGCAAAGGGCCGATCCTGTGATTGGAGGGTGATGGGGGTCAACGCCTGAGGGCTCCCAGTATGTGAGAGGGGGCAGGCTGGGCTGAGGGACACTCCCCCCCCCTCCACACACACCCACCCAGTGCACGAATTTCATGCTCCGGGCCCCTAGTCATCTAATAAAAGCCATTCTGCCTCCAGGTTAGGGCATCATAATAGAGTCAGAGTCCTGGCTTACTCCAGAGGAGAGTTTGGAAGATCCAGAAGTATGGAAAGACTCTTCATAAATACTAATTTTTAAGCCTCAGAGGAGGCCCCATCCTAGATACATGCCTCATAGGGAATCACATCCACTCCCATGGATCCAGTCATAAAACCAAATGTATGTTAATGGCTCCCAACGTTATTTCTTCTGGGCGATCGGAGCACTCTTCAGAGTTCAGACACAAGTATAGAACTGTCTGTCTTTGGAGATTTTGCAAACCTTACACGTCCAAAATGGAAGTCTTAAATTCCCCCCAAACCTGTTCCTCAACTCAGTAAATGATACCACCATCCCTCCAATGACTCAAACCAGAAAGCAGAGAGATTGTTTCTCAGTTTCTTATGCCCAATTCATGAGCAAGAAATATTAGTTCCATCTCTAATGTATATCTGAAGTCTAACTGCTCCGAATCTCTCTGCTGCCACCCTAATCTGACCACTGGACTGCCATAATAGCACCTGTGATTCTTGTCCTGCACCCTCTATGCCATTCTCCCAAGCTAAGTGCTTTCCCAACTCATGGCCTTTGCAAATGCTGTTCCCACTCTCACAATGCTTTTCTACCCACTCTTAACTATCTCCTCATTTTTATTTCTCAGCTTAAATGTCACAACTTCAAAGAGCCCACCCTGATCATTCTATCTTATAAAACAGGTCTCTTCTTGTGACTTTTTACCTTGACAACTGTTTTTTTTCTTTTATAATTCTTAATACTCCTTACATTCTTTTTTTAATGTCCCACTCTCCCTGTCTCCCCAATGTCTAGAACAGTGGTTCTCAACCTGTGGGTGGCGACCCCTTTGGCGGTCAAATGACCCTTTCACAGGGGTCGCCTAAGACCATTCTGCATATAAGATATTTACATTATGATTCATAACAGTAGCAACATTATAGTTATGAAGTAGCAACGAAAATAATTTTATGGTTGGGTCACAACATGAGGAACTGTATTTAAAGGGCCAGAAGGTTGAGAACCACTCGTCTAGAACAATGTGTGATGCTTGGTAGATGAAAAGTCCATATATACTACTTAAAAAAATGAATGAAGAAGGGATAGAATTCTCCTAACTGATCCGTCTGTTTCCTATTTCATTGACTCTGCCCTGTTTGATTCATGCTGCACACTTTTTGAGAATTTCCTAATGAAACCTCACAGAAGTACCAAAGTAATTTTAAGTAACAAAGATGTGCCTTGGGCCCTAGCTGGTTTTGCTCAGTGGATAGAGCGTCGGCCTGCGAACTGAAAGGTCCTGGGTTCGATTCCAATCAAGGGCTCATGCCGATTCCAATCAAGGGCTCGATCTCCACTGGGGGACTTGCAGGAGGCAGCCGATCAATGATTCTCTCTCATCTTTAATGTTTCTATCTCTCTCTCCCTCTTCCTTCCTCTCTGAAATCAATAAAAATATATATAAAAAAAGATGTGACTTGGGAGAAATTTAAAGGTCACATTTTGAAGAGCTAGAAAATTGTGTTTGGAAGAAAAATACCTCTCAGACATTATGGAGACGCTCTCTCATTAGTTGTTATGTGAATGCAGAGTCTTTACGGATTGTTTTGACTAACCTTACTGAGGCAATGAAATGCTATAATGGATACATGTTTGTATATAATGTGCTCACTGGTGGATGAGTTTCTTATAATGTGAAACCCAACAAGCCAATCGTACTGATTCCCTAGCTCCTTCCGATGAACCAGGTTCTCATTGATGACAGATCTGTGGAAGACAGAGGTGTCTTTTCAGAGCCTTAAGAAGCCTGCAGAGAGCTCAGGCCCAGAACAGGGACCTTTTCTTCACACAGCAAGCCACGGTGCCCCACACACTTGTCAGAGCTGACTCCCAGGGGTGGAAAACTGCATTTGCAGCTGAGCTCAGTGTGACCCGGGTCTCATTTCCCCGGGGACTATTTCAGTGCTGGGTGCTCAGGTGCTCTTTTGCTACCATTTCCTTGTTGCATTCCAAATATTAAATCATACATTTTACCTGGTACTCGAAGCTAAACTTTAAAAAAAATTTCTGTCTTTTAAACTTATCAAAATCTGTGTTACTTTTTATTAGCCTTATGAGTAAAATATTAATTAATACATGTTCACTACTTCAGGATTATTTTTCTTTAAATATTTATGCCACATAGACTCTGAAAAGAAAATATCATTTAGGTTCTCTCTTCCTCTGCCCCTCCTTCCCTCCCTCCTCTGTCCTTTGGATATATTGGTAAGAGAGCTTAGTTTATTCTATCACTCTGATCACTCATAAGTTTTTAGACAGTGGCATGCTGACAAGAACAGAACTAGGTAGGCAAAATTTCTGAAAATCACCTTCTGAATTAATATAAGGTATATAACTGAAAAAATAACATTTCATAACATTAACCAACTTCTGTAATTTTCCTATACGTCTTCATATTTAACTAGTTACTTTTTGGTGATCACTTATAAATAAGATAACTTGTATAAATTTCATTGAATCCTCACACCAACCCTGAGGCTTCTTGTGTCTGTTTTTTGTTTTTGTTTTGTTTTTGTTTTTTTTTTAGAAAGAAAAACTAATGCTTAGTGAGATTTTTCCTGATTATAAAGCACTGAAGAGACAATGTCATGATTGGGACTGAAATCTTGGTCAAGGACAGGTTCTTTGCCTTTTTCCATCAGGCCCACTCTTCTTACTGAAGTGCAGCTGTTCTGCATTTGTTTGGAGAGATGATGTTCCTGCTCATTGCTTTCTTCATGGACTTTCATGTGACCATAACTCATCATGGACCATATACATCAGTGCTTCATACACTACTTATTACATTACTTCCTCTGAGTCTCTTTCCTGTCAGTTTAAAAATAACAAAATTAGAGCTTAAACTGTAGTTGATCTGTTATTTCCCTTCTGCTTTCAGAGCTTTTTGCTACTCCTCCAAATCATATAATTAACTACATCAACATGGAAAATGTATGGATCAGACCATGACAGGCCCAAATTCACTGCTGTTATTTCAGGTAGGCTAAGTGCTTATTGTTCATTTAATTTACGATCGCACCCAGCCATTTGTTCCTTCAGAACAATGAGATGGCTCCAAAAATTAAGCTTAACCCAATTTGATTTGTTTAAATTGAGGTAGCACTATGTGAGATTCTGTTCAGATGCACAGCACCAGACAGCCTCATAAATTTATTTTCCTTCCTCTGTCTTTTTTCCTTTACTTCTTTCATGTAGAGGCTGGAATTGATCGCTATTCTTCTCTTTGTTTCTAGTTCAAATTAGGGTTGGTAAAGCATATTCCTACACTGTACTTCTAAATCAGTTAGTAAAGAGTTCCTATCTCAAGCTCTCCCCAAGTTTCCCAACCCCTACAGTCCCAGACACTAACCTGTCCCTGTATCAATCCCGACTATTCAGCAATTAACGGTTACAACCTCGCTACAGCAGGAAAGCCAGCTTATCAACCCTGCTTCTAACAGAGTTTGTTCCAGCAATATGTCACAATACAACTTTCACATTCCCATCATCTGAGTCCAGGGATCTCAAACAGAACATGCTCACACTAAAACAGTTTTTGTTTGTTAAGTCATGATACAATGTTTGAGCAAAGGTAATGCCATGCTACAAATCCTGGTCTCAATTCAAGTTTCATAATTTCAAGTCCCAGGGTTCCTTGGTTTTATTTATTTTTTAAAAATATATATTTTATTGATTTTTTACAGAGAGGAAGGGAGAGGGATAGAGAGTTAGAAACAACCATGAGAGAGAAACATCGATCAGCTGCCTCATGCACACCTCCTACTGGGGATGTGCCTGCAACCAAGGTACATGCCCTTGACCGGAATCAAACCTGGGACCTTTCAGTCCACAGGCCGACATTCTATCCACTGAGACAAACCGGCTAGGGCAGGGTTTCTCAGTTTTAGTAAACTTGTATTTTTTTCCCTTGTTAGGATTACACTTGAAAAAAGAATATTTCATTTTCAATAATACGATAAACTTAAAAAAAGTAACCAAATTAGAAAGTGATTTTAAAACTGGTACACTTATTTCTAAGACATCAATCTATTTCTTTAGCCTCCAAACAAACTTCATTAGTGTAGCAATTAAATTGTTTTCTCCTTTTGTCACTAGGAAAAGGAGAACTGCAAAACCTTCGGAATCTGATCCACTGTCCACTGAACACAGCATGCAATTCAAGTACAAATGGATAAAATATATTCTGCTATCTATCTATCTATCTATCATCTATTATCTATCATCTATCTATCTATCTATCTATCATCTATCTATACTTCTCATTCCAGAAAAGATTTTAGGTAGTTTATTTTTTATTAGGGGGGAGAATGCCTAGAAACAACTTAATTTTAGTTGGTGTAGCCTGCTAAGAATGTGACCTCTAGGAAGAAGGGGCCATACTTCTGGGAACCATGCATACACGAGTGCATGCTTAAGAGGTAGAGTTTCCATTTCATCGTGGAGGAGGGAAAAGCAAAAATTCAGACCAAAAAAACTTCTTGTTTAATATCCAATAGTTGTGTGAACTTGTAAGTTTTATTTATCGTTTAATGACCCATAGCACACCTTTCTGTTCCTGAGTCTCACCTTCTGGGTCTAGAATTAGAAGAGAACAGAGAGCCTGACCTGGAGATAGGACGTGATGTGCTCTCAGGGCCTCAGAGCATGAATGTGCAACCTGATACTGTTTTTTTTCCATACTATTTTCTGTTTATTTCTTTTACCTTCATCTTTAATTTTTATTTACTGATTTTTAGAGAGAAATAGAGGAAGAGGGAAGAGAGGAAGAGAGAGATACATGGATTTGCTGTTCCACTTATTTATGCATTCATTGGTGGCTTCTTGAATGTGCTCTGACCAGTGATTGAACCTGCAGTCTTGGAGTATCGGGACAACACTCTAACCAACTGGGCCTCTTTTATCTTTATTTTATCTGTAAGCTAATATTTCTCAAAGTATAGTCCATGAACAGATTAGAATCACCCAGAATCATCCCACATGTACTAAAGCAAAAGGTTTGGGATAGTTTAGATCAGTGGTTCTCAATCTCCCTAATGCCGCGACCCTTTAATATAGTTCCTCATGTTGTGGTGACCCCCAACCATAAAATTATTTTCATTGCTACTTCACAACTGTAATTTTGCTACTGTTATGAATCATAATGTAAATATCTGATATGCAGGATGTATTTTCATTGTTACAAATTGAACATAATTAAAGCATAGTCATTAATCACAAAAACAGCATGTAATTATATATGTGTTTTCCGATGGTCTTAGGCGACCCCTGTGAAAGGGTCGTTTGACCCCCAAAGAGGTCACGACCCACAGGTTGAGAACTGCTGGTTTAGATACACTGTCCCAGTCTTTAGTAAAGGTTTGCTTAAATATTCCCATCTTTTTACCTATGCTGCTAAGCCATTTGTAGGTATACCTGTGGTTCTCTACAAGGCAAGAATGTTAAGAGGGAGAACCTAGCATCTAAGACCTGCCTGTAGGGCTGAGCCCTCAATGGCAGCTAGTGACAGCTTCCAGAAAGAGAAAGTGGGTCTTGTCTTGGCCCGGGAGGTAGAGAACAGAAAAGAATTAGGGCTGGGAAGTCAAGCACTGCTTTTCTACAAGGTGAAATTTCTCTCCCTTTCCAACCTTAGAGTGCAGAGTTTGATTAAGGGAAGGGGCGCTTTTCTTTATAATCCTAATGTTATTTGTGGTTAAAATAAACGGCGCCTTTAAGAAGTTAACCAGGGGAGGGGGTACATTCATACCATGGAGTGTGAAAGAGTTAAACTCAAGTAACAATGATATTGATCTTTTTAATAAACAGGAGTTTTGGATGGGTATCTTCAGACCATTCTAGGAACAGGAGTCTGATTGTCTATCCAAGATCAGATGGATTCAAGACATAACAGTGCTAGCAAATTATTGAGTAGGGACATAATAATGTAGTATCGCAGCAAGGGCATCAACTGTTAAAAAAAAAAAACAACAACACATCAAGAAGAAGCTGAATGTATCAAAACAGATCTTTATACTCCAGGAAGAGGCAGTGTACATTTTTCCACTTAGAAGTTATCTGTTTTCTTTTACTTCTTGGTATTTCTTGATTCATATATTTAAGTAAATTAGCTGTTATTGTGTTACTACAAATAAGTAGCCTTTTTGTATGTTCACTGGTGATTGTTTCCTGAGCTTATTAAATCCTCCTATTCTAAAGATGCTTGTGCCAAAAACAGTGCTTTCGATGCCATCAGAACCAGCATCGAAGTCAATCAGCCAAGGGGAACCAAGGAGGGAAAGTCTCAACTAGAGCAAAAACCAACTGGTGTCTGCCAAGCAAGCCCCACGCCCTACCGCGAGCTTTGGATGCTGGAAGGACCCTGACCTGGGAGGCCAATGTGCTGGACGAAGCTTCTCTTTGAGGACAGCTGGCTGCACCCTCTGACCCAGGTCTCTGGGTAGACTTCATGGGGAAATCTTAAACTCCCACATGGTCCTTGGCTGCTTTTAGCCATCACATAGAGGATCTGTGCCAGAAGCTAGTCTGATCTAAGACCTATAGACCAGCGGATCTCAACCTGTGGGTCGCAACCCCTTGGGGGGTCAAACAACCCTTTCATAGGGGTCGCCTAAGACCATCGGAAAACACATATATAATTACATGTTGTTTTTGTGATTAATCGCTATGCTTTAATTATGTTCAATTTGTAACAATGAAAATACATCCTGCATATCAGATATTTACATTATGATTCATAACAGTAACAAAAGTACAATTATGAAGTAGCAATGAAAATAATTTTATGGTTGGGGGTCACCACAACATGAGGAGCTGTATTAAAGGGTCGTGGCATTAGGAAAGTTGAGAACCACTGCTATAGACAGATAGGCCAGCAGCATCGACACCATCTGGGAGTTAGTTAGAAATTCAGAATCTGGGTCCCTTTCCAGATCTACTGAACCAGCACCTGCATTTTAATAAAATTCTCAAGTGATTCGTGTGCTGTTAAAGTTTAAAGATGTTTCAAAGCTGTGGCAGCTAGGGAGCTCTGCATTTGAAGCTCACATTATGCAGGAAGATCTAAGTTCACAGCCTAGAAGGGAGAGCTGAGTGAGGGAGTGGAGGTAGGGAGGCTAATGCAATTCTTTATCATAATGAAGGGGTCTGTGCAGATTATGTTGCAGGTAAGAGTTTTCTTCCTTAATGTGCATGCAAACTGCACCAACTCTGATAACTCATGGTTTGTCTATGGGAGAAGTCTCTCTGTGTCTCATTGTACAGCGGCCTTCCATGTGATCAGGGAGAATCCTCCATGTGCACCTCAGGGTAGTGAGAACATCTGGAAGAAAACTGAACCTGGAGACCCAGAGCTTTGGACTTCCCTCCTGAAGTGCCCAGTAGCATCTGCCCAGCCCTGGATATTCATCAGAAAGAGCTGGGAGCTCTCAAAAACTCCAATACCCAGTGATCACACTTTTAGGAATATACCCTAAGAATCCTGAAACACAAATCAGAAAGAATCTGTACTGGTGTGTTTTTTTTAAGCGTTTGTGTCTTATCTAAGTATAATTCTGGTTCATTAGCTAATCTATCTATATATAAAACCCTAATATGCAAATAGACCGAACAGCAGAACAACTGAACCAAACAACCAGTCACTATGACGTGCGCTGACCACCAGGAAGCACACATGGAACATGGAGGGTGTCGGCTGCAGTGAAATGGTGGAGCAGGTAAGTGGGGGTGCCAGACCAAGGCGGGGTGCCAGTCGCTGTCATCAGGGCAAGCCTCTAGTGGTTACTGAAAGTTTTTGTTCCCATGCACTACGGTCCCGCCCGGTGCTAGCCCCAATCGCTTAGCAGCGTCAGCAGGTATGAGCGGTGGCTGTCAGCCCCAATCGCCCCTGAGGGCTTCTCCACCTACTCCTGCTCCTGCGGGGCAATCAGGGCTTCCGGCAGACAGGGGACAAAGGACTGTGGTGGGAGGGGCCAGGCAGGGGCTCAGAGGATGGGCCAAGACCCTCTCCTGTGCCCACCACAGCCTCGTGGCCCACAGTTCCTTTCAAGGTGCATGAATTCGTGCACTGGGCCCTTAGTGTTTTATAACAGGTTCAGGTTATAACATTTCAAATAACAGATGAAATGCTGACAGTGGAAATAAAACAAAACAAAAACAAAAACAGTGGCTCTTCCTTGAGGTATCTTGGTGTTAGCTGAAAGAGACATGTTCCAAAGCCTGGAAATCCTAACTCAATTATCCCTTCCCTGGAGGCCCAGAAAATGTCTGGATATTTAACAAATAATTTTGAGGCTGTCCTATGTACTAGGCAATGTGCTAGAAGTAAATAGAGCTGTAGCCTCAACTTAAGGAACTCACAGTCAAGGGAAAACCAGACACGTATGTGAATAATTAAACACCATGGGAGGCAGTAAGTGTTGTAATTGACATGTATATAAAATAAAGCAGTGACCCAAAGCCACTGACCTCGGATAGAGGCAGAGGTAAAGGCAAGTCATGATGAAGATAAGGGGGAGAAGTGGGTAAACTCACAGAGAGAAGGAGGAAGCAGGAACAGGGTCTCAAGGTATAGCGCAGAATTTTCTAGGGGGAGGAAGAGGGCGTTCTGGGATGAGATGAAGGAACAGCAAAGGAAAAGCCACAGCGCTGTGGGAAAGAAGTGTGTGTGTGTCAGGGAATCTACCACAGCTGCAGCGCAGGCTCCAGACAGCAGCAGTGAGCTGCGCAGTGCTTTGCCGCACAGAGCCACTGGGGTTTTGTCCTTTAAGTAGGGAAGTAACATGATTGGATTTTTTCTGGAAGCAGAACTTAGCTACTCTGCAATTTAGCAGCACTCTCTAATGTGGTTTAAGGAAGGGCAAGGCTGGAGTCAGGGAAATGATCAGGAGAAAAGTGTATGCTCCCAGAGATAAAAAGTCTGAACGTTGGGAGAATCCAACCAGAATGGAGGTTCAGGCTAAGTTCACGTGTAAGTGCATATGACCACAGTGAGTTCTGGTGAGTAGTGCTGAGGGTCCCAACATATAAACATGTGTATATCATGGTGTTCAGTGCAGCTATTGTGTGTGCATGTGTAGGTGTGCAGGAAAGAATCAGGTCCAATTTAAATATTCATTGAGAGGGACCCTCTAAGTCAATTAGAGTACAGTACAGGCAAACAAAGAATCTTCTACTAAAATGAATGAGGCAGATGCAGACTGATGTGACCTGATTTCCAAGATATATTTTTAAAGAGAAAAAGCAAGATGAAGAGCACATATATATCACTATTTTATAAGGATAAAAGGTATATACCCTTATGTGTACACTTGTATATGCATGGACTGTAAAATGCATAGAAAACTGCTAACTGTCCAAAGTGAAGGAACTAAAGACAGGTAAGGGAGTGAGATTCACTTGTCACTCTGTACCCTTTTTCACTGTTTGAAATTCTTTTCACCGCGTACATTTATTTTCTTTCCCAAAAGGGTGAAGAAGGGCAAAGGGAGTGAGAAGTGATGCATAGAGGGGTAGGAGTGCAAGATCATGACCCAAACAGCTTTCAGATCTGTCTCCATTTTATTTCAGGCCTGCATCAAGGCTCCTGAAAGCTTTGCACTGATAGGATCAACCCCACAAAAGGTTGGCTAGGGAACCAAGGAAAAGATAAGAAGGAATTTTGAGAACTATTTTACGCTTAGGATTCTGACCAAACTTGGTTACGGAAACTTAGAAATGAACAACTAGTCATAAAATCCAGGGGCAAAACTGGTCTCTCAAGGGGAAGTCATAAGTCACATGCCCTATTGTGCTGTTATTAGCCTTAACCTAAGGTTAAAGCAGTTTTCAGAAAAATCAAACTCAAAGTCATTATCGCTTTTAAATCTTACTAAATGAGTTGGTGTCATAATGGTCATATTTTCCAAAAGAAAAATCAAGCCTCTTGGTCTGACCATGGTCTGAGTGCCAGATGGAAGTCACTGCAATTCCAGGGTATGTGTGTGTAGATTCTTCTACACTGTAGAAGCTTACTGAGCCTAAAGGCCTCAGCCACATTCTCCTGTGGAGATGCAGGGACATTCTCAGTGGACCATCGCAGACACTACTGGTTGGAACTAACCCACACACTAGGGGGCGCACTATCCTACCTCAGACCAGTTCCCAATAGTAAACGCAGGGCACAGTTACATGGATAAATAAGGTACAGTTGTGCTATTTAAAAGGACAGGATAGAAACGATCCCACTTACTAAAAAGAAATTGGATGACTAAACTTGGTGAAAACTGTTTGGTGAAGGAGTGGGATCCTTGTGTGAGAGCAAGAAAATCTTGGCATCAAACCATGCTTGACCCTTTTACTTATATACAGCAAGTCCCACTAGTATTTCATATTTTAAAATATACCATTCAAAGAAATGATATCCACAATCTCTAATTAAGAATACAAACACATAAAGCCCAGAACAGCCTTTTTTTAAACCAACTAATTTTCATTACAAAACCCATATGGCTTTTAAAAAAAAATAAAATTTGTTAAGAGATATAACTGATTTGGATTATGTCAAGTTAGAGTGCATGGTTACATGTGGTGAATTAGAGAAAAGTTGCAGGAAGTCATCTTGCATTCAGCCTCAACCCCATGAGCAGGAGAAATTCCAGATCACTGCTGACTTCTGTGTAGATACTACTGATCCCCCTCCTTCTAGTGGTTGTCTGGCTTATCTCAGCAGGGCTCAGAATATAAGACCCAGAAAATTTGGCCATCTGCTGCCAAAACTTGGTTCATGGGGAGCTTACCAACCCTAGGGGTTTCCAGATGTTGAGATTTTAAGTGCAAGTAAATATTCTAAAAGAATGTGGGGACTGGACATAAGTTGCTAACTTTCATTTTGTCATGTTAGGACATGACAAACATGCAAACAAAATGCCCACCACCATCTGCTATCACCAGGGTTTCATAAATTTAAAAAAGATTTTTAATGCTACAAAACTGTGAAAGAAAATACTCTCAAATTTTTATTTTAGAAACGATATGCTCTCATTTATGTAAAATTGGGTGTGTGTCTGTATGTGAACACATTTAAAAATATTATCCTAAGAAGGATAAAGGAGAATTCTTTTACATTGAATGGTAAAACACTCACTTTGTTGTTCTAATTTTTCTCATTCTGCCATGTGCTGCTGAAGGCATTGGATCGTTAGGTCCCCACTAATCTGTACAGTAGCCCTCCGTCTCTTCCCTGTCCTCAGCTTGACTTTTCTCTAGCTGCCTCTGAATACCACACCCACACAGCACTGCATTCCCGTTAATAGACTGTCTAGTGGGCAAATGGGGCTAAGTGTTCAGAAAAAGTCTCAGGATAGTTTTAAAGAACAGGCTGGGAAATACTCGCTTGCAAAGCCAAGTCAATCACTTCAGGGCTCCTAGGAGCAGGTCTCCAGTGCCCGAGTCTTTGTGCATGAAGAACCCCTCCCCAGCAGCACCCTGGGGCCAGAGCCACATCTCACTGGCAAGAACGTTTCCTGGACTAAGCTGATGGCTGTTCTCATGAAGAGGAGAAGGAGGCTCAGCTTTAATAGGAAATAAGGGACGCACTCTAAAGGAGGGGCACTGAAACAGTAAGCTAGAGGCAGGGATGTCAGGGGATTTGCTTCAAAACCTGAGAGGCCTGGAAGCTTTGAGAAGGCTTGTGGTGTGTCCTGGGAAAATAAAAGTAGGTGAGCTGAGGTTTATCAAAAGTGGTCAAGGACCATTAAAGAGGCTCTGGGACCACAAATGATGCTGTGAGCACTCATTCACTCAGCAGAGATCTTCTCCCTGTCGGGCACAGTCTTAGGGGAGAGATAAAAGAATGGCCACTGCTTGGCGCAGGTGATGTAATATGACTGGTGACAACCAGGAGTAAAACTTCTCAGCTCTCCTTTTGAGCTCCATCTTTCTCCATTAAGGACATTGTTCTCAAGGAGAAAACGTCAGAGGCAATGGCTCAACATAGAACTGAGACCCAGCATTGGGTGCAAGAATGAAACAGCCCTGGGGGCTGTATGTAAGAGCTCGGTTAGAGGACTTCTGAGTCATCATCTACGAGCTTAGAGATCCAGACTCTAGAACCTGTCAAGGGTCTGGGAGAAATCTTGGGGAACAGAAGTGCCTGAGGGGCACACACAGGCAAATGCTGCCCTGACTTTTTTAAATGGGAAAAAATGGGCCCTGGAAACTTTCCATTGATAAGTCAGATGCTGATTCCTGCACCAATGGAATGGGCCTAACAGAGAAAAAGGTGATAATTCATAATTAGCCCCCAGCATGAACAAGCTATAGAAAACTAGTTCTGGTTTCTCACTTTCCATTGTTTTATTATGGGAGTGTGGCAGAAGATAATCAAAGGACAGTTGCCTCTCTGCCCATATCTACTAAGAGTCTCTGGTCTGGGCCTTGATGGTCCATGCACTCTCTTCTCCTGTGTCCCCCCGTTGCAAAGGTAGGATTGCTTCATCCTTCAGCTCTCTTTCTCTTTCTCAGCTATATTCTCAGTTTACTTAGGACTAAATTGGTAGATTAGAGAAATGACAAAAATATCAAATACCTCCAGTCCAATAAGGCGAAAACTCACCAGATGGACTGTGGAGTCAAGAGATTTTGTAGGTGACTGAACAACTTACTGCAAGCTTATTAAATTATAGATCAATTATTTCTGGGAGGAGATCTTTAATGCTGTGTGACACAGTTTCATACTGTACTGTATTCTGTTCAACAACTCCATTAATGATTGTTGCTAAGAACAGAAGATGGGAGTACTGAATTTTTAGTTGGCCCATAGCTAGGAAGGACACACTGGCTGTAACAATGGGCAGAGAGTAACTTGATGAAACTCAACTCAATAATAATTATATCTTGCAGTCATATTTAATATAACAATGTCATAACTACAAGATAGAGGTGATCCAGTTAAATACTAAAATTCATATCCTTGAATACTTAACCATACTAGTAATATACACCAAGAATGAGAGATGAGAGTTGGGAAATCTAGTGGCTTTGAGACTGTGTTGATAGATCAGTGTCCATCAGAAGTATTTATCTTATTATAGTTTGTCCTAGAAAACTCATCTCCCTTTTATTCAACCTTCAAGTGTTAAAGTTCCTCTTTAAAAGCATGTCATAGCTCTTCGCTACCTCCAGAACAAAGCACAAACTCTTTTTTTATAGCAAACCATGTCCTTCATGATCTACTCCAACTACCCAGCCTCATTTACTATTGCTCATGTTTCCTACCTACTGTCCCAATCCAAACCACAGCCTACTTCCTCTACATGCTTTGTTGTACCTTTGTTTCTTTGTCCACGTCATCCTTGTCTAAATTTTCAACTCTGCTGTGAGGTCTGGGAAAGTGTAGATGGGAAGGATTTGGGGTGGTGGTAGGTGTGGACAACAGAATTCCATGGAGTCAGGAGCTAGACGGCATGAGAACACAGATGAAAGTGACAGGCAAAGATCAGAAGTGTGCAGAATTGGGGAAGCCCAAATGCTGGGGGGTGCTGAAAGGAGACATCAACGCTATGGTAGTCAGAAATTTGAAGCAAGAGAGGTAAGTGGGAAAGAAGGAAGAAGCCACCTACCTGAGATGCTTGCCTTCTTTATTGTACTCATCTCCCCAAACCTTTTTGATCTTCATTTTCTGTCTCTCATGACTCTTAGATAGAGCTGAGCACTTTCTTCTCTATGACAACTCTACCCTGAATATTTCTCTACTAGATTCCATATGGCCCATATTTTCAATTATTTGTTTTTATTTCCAATTCTCATACTAGACTGAATACTTGCTTGATGATGGGGTCGCAATTTACCTGTGTAATCCCAGGGCCTGGTTCACAGTACTGCATCTGTGTCAGTACCACAGTATCTGCATATAGCACACAGTACGTATAAACTTATATACATACACACATGTGTGTATATGTTAATAAATTAATGGTGTTTCTAACTCATTAAATCTTAGTGAAAAACACATTTCTCAAGATATCATGCTAATATTAACATATAGGAATCAGTGATTCCTTATCGATCTCATTTTAAGAAAATCATTTTAAAAATACATTATTAAGTGGAAAATGCTTTCCAATCCATATTTAGAGTTAGTTGTATCTTCCCAAAGAAAAGGAATTTGGATAATATGGTGTCACCATGCGCTCTCCTGCCTACCGAGAGCTGCTGTGGGTGAACTGTATGTCTTTTACTGAGAAGGAAATAAAAGACCTGATTTTAACACAAAACCGTTCCACTGCCTTTCAAATCTTGAATATGTGAGTGGGCTGAATCCCTACCATGGAAACATGCTATTTTATTATTGCTCTTACATTTGCCTTTACTAGGCTTTTAAAAATATGCCTAATTTGGTAAACTTTGAAGAGTGTTAGAGCTAACTTAGATACAGAGATGTACATGGGCCAGCATTGTTGTCAATGGTTTCTTATCTACTTTGCTTTTCAAAGCATGGAGTCTGAGCTGCAACATTATAAATGTTCTTTCTACTTTTAAAGCTAATAAGCTTTAGTCATTCATTTATTCTACATGTACTTATCATTAAGTGCCCACTATGTGTTAGGCACTAGTCAAGGTGCTGAGAATACATCAAGTAACGGAATGGATAACATCCTGCCTTTAAGAACCTTATGTTCCAGTGGAAGGTAAACAAACAATAAAACAAACATATAATATACCAAATAGTGACAAATGCTATAAAGAAAAATGAAGGGGGCAGGGAATGGAGAATGACAAAGATTACTCTTTTAGATAGTGATCCCAAACAAGACCACCTAGAGGAGGCAGTATCTGAGCAGAGAACTAAATGAAGTGAGGGAGGGAGGGATGTTAATCGCTGGGAAGAGAGCATTCCTGGTAGAGGAAATAGCAAGTGCAAAACTAAAAGAAACAAATGAACAAACAAAGTAAGAAAGGGAGAGCGTGCAAAGCCCAGTGCTTGTAGATGATAAAGAATATGGTAGGAATGATGACTCCAATAGGCATCTGATTCTTTCTTCGCATTGTTTGCAGTAGAAAGAGCCTCTTGGTCAGCAAATGTGCCAGCCCAAGTTCCTGCCCTCCAGAAGGATTGCCCTGTGAGCAGCCTCATGATGACAGCAAGTCCTCATCTGCTGGTGTCAGCAAATAAGGCAGATCCATCTGTCTGCTCACACTTTGCATTCTGGCCTGGGATTTCCTCGAGGAGCTGACACTTCTGTTGTATCGACCTGAGTCAACGGAAACCCTTATTTATCAGACCCAGAGCTTTCCTGTTCATATAATTTATGAGAAACTTAGTGGTCTGACATTTTCCTTCCTAGACACTCAGTTTATTAAACCAAAATCTAAAATGAGAGTGTCAGATCTGCTGATTCCACTTCACCATGAAAGGAAGGGGCCAGAAAGGCCATGTCTGTGGACTTCAGGGCCTTGTTCCCTATTTGACCTTTCACACATGACTGACTTTATATATAAACAAGATCCACTGACTGCATGGTTAGGGTGCTGTCCCACACAAGGCAGTATGTCTCTGATCAGTGCTGGGTAGGGCTCTTCCCAAATCATTCACAATGTGGTCTATACTGGTGAAGTGGTCAATTTTACTTCCTGTTATAGCTCAATAAACTTCCATCAGAGCGATCCTCCTGAGGACAACAGTTATAAATGCGGGATAATACATAAAAAACAACTCCCTAAAGGCACTGAAGAGCCATCAAGCGAATATACATTCTAGAGAGTGCTGGGAGAAGCAATCTGCTGCCTGTCCCTGCATGTTCTTTCTGGGGATGCTTAGGATGTAAGAACCTGACTGCTTATAACCTGGGCCGTTACTCAGGGTTGAATTTGCAATAAGCAATCTTGAGGGATCATACAAGGTTTCCCTAAGGAACAAGGAGCAGGCTGGTTAACTGCTTACTGTAAGGGAGAGGTAGGTTCCCTAAGCTCAGTGCCCCTCTCCTGTGGTGCAATCCATTGTGTGCGCAGACGTCCATCTGGGCCCATGGAACAAACTTGTGGGATTTGGACACAAGGCAAATGAATGTTAGCATGTTTATATTCATGATCCTTGCTGTGCCAAGAATAACAGAGCCCATGCTTATGACCCATGAGATACTGACAGATTTATCTTTTGGCTTGTAAGTAGGGTACAATCAAATCCCAGACCTGATAGAGAGGAGCTGACATGTGAATGAAGGGAATGGTGCTGGATGGATTTCCATTTTCATGACTTCTGGTCTGACAGCAATTCTCAGTCTGTGTCCTGTGGAGTAGCTAAGGCTCTGATAGAAAGCATTCAGTCTTTCTGGCTTAAAGGATTAGAGGGCAGAGTTCGGGACAAGCACAGCCATTGCAAAGTAAGACAAATCTCAAAGAAACGAGAGAGCCAGAGGAAGGAACTATAAATTCTGTCCAAATCTCTAGCTGACCTCTGAACCAAACAATTACAAGGCAGGACCCCAAATAGACAAGGAGAGACTAAAATTTCCAAAGTGAGATTGCACTTGTTGCCTAAGAGACAGAAATTGCATTTTGAGTTCAATTAATTTAATTGCCTGTGATAACAAAAACTCTTTGGAGAATATAATAGCATTCAGAGTCTTTAGAACACAGCATTTACTACAAGGTCCAGAATATAATCCAAAATTACTCAGCATACAAAGAAACAGGAAAATATGACCCATTCTCAAGATAAAAAACAACCAACAGAGAATATCACTGAGATAACCAAGATACTGGAATTTGCAGACAAAAAAAATTTAAAGTGGTAATTATAACTCTGCTCAAGGATGGAAAGGAAAATAGTCTCATAATGAACAAAAGGAAATTTTAACCAGTAAATAGAAACTATGTATATTTTAAAAGATGCAAGTTGCCAGATTAAATAATACAATGTTTGGGAAAACATTCACTAGAGAGACTTAACATCAGGATGGAGATAACAGAGGAACAACTCAAACTTGGAGCTAGATGAATAAAAATTACCAAATTAAAATTAGAGAGAAACATTTTTAAATTATCAGACCTTCAAGAACTTAGGGATAATATTCAAAGGTCTAACATATATATGTAATTGAAAATGAGAGAAAATATACTTTAAAAAGTAATGACGAAAATTTTCCCAAATTTGGTGACGACATTCATTTATAGATCCAGGGAGGTCAGCAAACCCTAAGCAGGATAAATACAAAGAAAACCATCTCTAGGCATATTATAGTCAAACTGCTAAAAAACCAAAGTTGTAGAGAAAAACTTAAATGTAGCTAAAGACACATGACACATTATTGACCTGGTAACAATGATTTAAATCAACTAATTTCTTAGTAGAAACTGTAGAGGCCAGATGTAGAACAACATTTGCGAATTACTGGGGTGGTAGATTCAATCTAGAATTCTATATCCTGCAAAAACAAAACCAACTTTTTTTCAGATTGATAAAACTAAGAAAATTTGCCACTCGTAGATTATTTTTGTATAAGAAATGCTAAAGGAGGGCCTGCAGGTAGAGAGGAAATAATGCCAGCTAGAAAACCTTTAGGAAGGAATAAAGAGCATTGAAAAAAGATCAATATTTGGGTAAATACAAAAGATGATTTTTCCCTTAATTTCTTTAAAATACCTTGAATCTATACACTAAAAATTATAACATTGTCTTGAGGGGTTAAAAAAATCTATAATCTAAAGGGTGAGGAGCATCTGTAAATAGATTTATATGTTAGCAAATTTCTACACTGTATATGCAGTGTTAAAATACCAACTCAAAGCAGACTGAAAAAGGTAAGGCTGTTTATTGTACTCCCAGAGCAACCACTTACAAAATAATGCAAAACGGTATAGCTAAAAAGGCAATAGATAAACCAAAATGCATTTTAAATGCAATTTTAAAATGCCAAAATAAAACAGTGAGGAAGAACAAAGATTTAAAAAACAGAAAGGGCAAACAGAAAAAATAACCCAAGCATAAATCCAACATTGTCAACAATTACATTAAGTGTCAATAGACTAAACATTGCAACTAAAAGCCAGAGGATGTTAGAATGGATAGAAAAGCAAAGATCACAATATATGCTGTCTTCAAGAGCCATACTTTATATATAAAGGTAGGTTGAAAGTAAGTGGATGGGAAAAGTTATACCATGCCAACAATAAAAAGAAGGCTGGAGTGGCTATGTTAATGTCAGGTAAGGCAGACATTAAGACAGCATTTCAGACTTAAAGCAGACTTTAAGACAGAGCATTTCAGAAATAAAGTGACACATTTTATAATGATATAAAGGTTAATTAATCGGGATGATAGAATAATTATGAATATATACATCTTAATAATAGAGCTCCAAAATGTATGAGACAACAATTGAAGACATCAAAGAGAGAAATAAACAATTCCACTTTCAGTAACTAATAGAACAATTAGACCCAAAAAAATCCATTAAAAACCTGGTATCCATTTCAGGGAAGTGGCTGTTCGATAATCATTTTCCTTGGAGTCCCATGGGATTCTTATCACTCAAGATCTATTACATTATGGGAACCTTTAGTAAACTCCATCTTACGTGAAGGGGGAGGGGAACTTTGTTTTGTGCAATTAAAACACTTAATTAGTACCTACCTGGCACCATACATAGTTATTAAAATGTTATGGCCTTGAAATATCGGGGAGATCACATTGTGAAGATGACTGTCTACCCCTATGCTGCACACCTGAAACTAATACAAAATAATGCTGAATGCAAACTATAATTGACAAATAAAATATTAAAAAAGTGGAAAAAACTGATTGGGCAAATGTTATTAATAAAATTCAGGCTCTGCTTGGAGCTTACCAGCTTTAGTGGTTGGTGTTATAATTTTAATTTGGTGAAAACCTTAATTTACATATTCAAGAAGCAAACACAAGCATGATAAATAAAAAGGAAGCCATCCATGCACACATTGTATCAAACTGCTAAAAACCAAATGTATTATAGAGAAAATTTTGGACGAGCTATAGATATATGACACATATTTTAGACTTTTATGTTATGCTTAAACCTTACATTCCTTAATGTGGAAACATCACATTTCAAATAAAACTTTGCATTTCTTAATATATAAAATTTATTTTTTTAAATGTGGAATAAGTATTCAAAGAAAAGCAAGATAAGTTATTTTCTTTATTTAATTCCTAAATCTTTCTGAAATACACTAAATAATAATAATATCTACTTTTTCTAGGTCTATGAGTTACATTTATTTTGAAACATACCTGTGAGAGACATAGGTTTATAAATAAAGTATAATGATAAAAATAGAGATATGGATATCATCTATATATATAAAAGGCTAATATGCTAAGTGTCTGACCATCTGACTGGTCGCTATGACACACACTGACTAGTAGGAGGCAGACGCTCAATTCAGGAGCTGCCATGACGTGCACTGGCCATTTACAGAGAAATGGCACCACGGACCTGGCACCAACAAAGCAACATTCGGCTTCCCCCAAGTGGGACATAGGCCCCACCACCATCTGAGAGCGACACCCCACCAAATCACAGCCAATGCTGTCGAGACCCCATGGCGCAAAATGTGGCCCACAGCCCAGCCCAGCCTGGAAATGGTGCCTGTAGGCAGTGGGTAATGCTGTCACATAGCAACACCCGGCTTCCTCTCCCTAGTGACTAGCCTCCTTGCAGTTTCCTCAGCCCAGGAACACAACTTGCTTTATATAGCCAGGTAGAAATATTTTATACTTTAACCAAATGTCTGTGAAGCATTTTCCCATGCCTCATCTCATTTGATACTCACAGAAGTCCTGGAGTAGGTTGATAGGAGACTCGATAGAATCCTATTTTCTTTTCATTAGCCAAAAAACAGAGATTTAGAAAGCTTCGAAACTTGACCTGACTGAAAAGAAGAAATGTGGACCTTGAAAATGACTTTAGTTTTCTCACTGCACAGAATATAGTTAAACACTGATATATATATATAATCTTGCCGGCGCCAATCGCACATGTGTGTTTCAATCTGTCATTTTGATCTGAATTTGGTTGACACTTCTATTATAGAGAAAGGAGGAATAGCAATATTAAAAAATTTCTTCTAATTAATTTCCTTTCAATGTGCATGAATTTGTGCACTGGGCCACTAGTATTTTATAAATGAGAATGGACACTAACTACAACTAGACCCATAAGTTTCTATTGAATAATTATGATTATATTGCCATGTTTAAGAGCTTGGGCACTAGAGTCAGACAAAACTGACTTTGCACTTAACCACTTAAGAGTATCAAGACAGTTACTCTGAGCCTCTGTTTCCTCATTTGTAACAGGAATAATAATACTATCTATCTTGTATAGTTTTTGTGAGGATGAAATGAAGCAATATGTGTAAAGTGCTCCACATCACATGTAGCACATAACAAATTCTCAATAAATAAAAGTTGTTGTCTCTTGTACTATTGGGAACACCCAGGAAATGAAGCTCAGAGCCATGATTTTAGGAATTGCACCTTTATAAACCCATGCTTGGAAGAGGAAAGGGAAAGAAGAAATGAAGAGATATAAAAGTTTGAAGAAAGCCTACATATAATTGCAGTGGGGTAAGAAAACAAAATCCTCTGGGTTCACACTCTCAAGGACAGGATTCCAGAAGGGTCTGGACCAATCCTCTTAGGGTTGCCTTGATATTCTTTGAGCGTGGTAGAGATCCTGGCCCAATAAAGGCCAATTGAATGAATTAATGAATTAATGATATTGAGATAAAGACCCATTGCAAAATGGATATGACTATGATGGTCTGGGAGAAAGTACCAAAACTAGCAAAGTCCTAGGAAACAGGGGTGGCCTCTGACCACTGGCTCCCCCTAGGAACTAGTTCTGAACTTGGGGACTCTGTCAGCCAGGTCAGGGTGTGTCACTTGACACAAAGTAGGTGCTCAATATTATATATTTAATGAATAAACGAGGCATCCTCTGAAAACCCTGTTCACCAAAATCACTAGAATGTCACTGACTCATGGGAAACATATGGGCAACATTTTCCTGGAAATGGAAATTACAAAACAAGGTCTTCATGAAATCACTCCGTACTTAACTATTATGTTTCCTAATTAAAATGCATTGCAGTATTGACCAGTTTAGAAAATACATTTTGGCTGACCAAGAGCTTGAGAGAGCCAAACCATTGCCAAGGACAGGATGAACTTGAATTATTTAAATGAAAATACTTGTCTATCCATTCAGCTCAAAAAAAATGCTGACACAGCAGCATCTAGATTATGGTTTCTATTTTTATTATTATTATTTCTAAGTTACATTTTTTTTAATCTGGCCCTGAAAGCAGACCCAATTCTTCATATATATATATATATATATATTCATAAATATATGTGTGGTCCCAAGGAAATGAGAGCAAATGTTATAAAATGCAAAATAAATGGTTCCAGTTCTTACCAATTGCTCTACGGGATGTTTCTTGGCTTTAAGAAGTAGTAATAATGCAGTGTAAAAAAAAATAAGAAGAAAGCACTGTACATGTTTGAAATGCTGTAAAAATTATGAAAACTTTGTTTCTCTGTCATACCCGATACAAAGCCATTTCCATAATGATTCTCTTTTTGGTTGTTTTAAAAGCAGCATGAGGTAGGGAAAAGGCAGTCTTGTGATAGAAATACAAATTCCTGTCATTTAAAAAGTATGGAAAGATTGTTTGGGACCAAGAAAAGTCAAGTTCTGCCCAGGCTAGTGAACAGGAACCCAACATGGAGTTGCCACATGCAGTGTTCCTAGTGCACTTTTCCCAATATTCCTCAATAAGCCATTACCATGGCAACTTAACCTTTAAGCACACGAAAGAAATACCTCAAACCCTTTCTTCAGAATGAAACAGAACTTACACAGAATTAAGGGATTTGTTTAAAAAATACTTCTCCAAGATTATTTTTAATGGCTGATAGATAGATTTAGGAATTGGGGTGGGGGGGGGCAAGGTATAGACAGATTGAAGATGAGCCAAGTACACAAATGATTGTTACCTATTTTTATAGTTTAAAAAGGCTTGGCGTTCTACTGTAATGATGTAAATAAATAAGAAATTTGTGTGTATTGGTTAGAGAAGTTTAATGAATGCAGGGGTCATTTCTCCATGCCTCAACCCAATACCAATGGAAAAGAAGTGATTCGGCTCCATTCCATGCTGCTTTGAAAAGCACTTCCTACCTGCTCCAGTCATTTTACCTAACGACTCTTCTTATGGACCAGTCACTAATATGTATACAGCAATGTGGAGGGGCCGGGGGGGGGAGGTGCGCAGGTGGAGAATTCATTTCCTATGTGAGTCCCAAATCCTGAAAAATTAAGGGTTTAGGAGTCAATCAATGGAAGGTAAATCCTCCAGAGAGTAGAGGGCCCTGTTGATATTTCAGCACCAAGTCCAGGCTGGTGAAAAGGTGAGGCTGATTGGTCAGATTCAACCCTCAGAAAAATAACAAAACATGTGGGCTTCCTCTTGGCACATCAGTGGCATCATCTATATATACTAGAGGCCTGGTGTACAACATTCATGCATGGGAGGTGGGGGGGTCCCTCGGCCCGGCCTTCACCCTCTCTAATCCAGGACCCCTTGGGGGATGTCTGACTGCCGGTCTGATCTCACAGGGAATGGGCCTAAACTGGCAGTCGAACATTCCTCTTGCAATCCGGAACTGCTGGCTCCTAACTGCTCGCCTGCCTGCCTGCCAGCCTGATGGCCCCCTAACTGGTCCCCTGCCAGCCTGGTGACCCCTAACTACCCCCCTGCTGGCCTGGCCACCCCCTAATTGCTCCCCCTGCTGGCCTGACCACCTCCTAACTGCGCCCCTGCCAGCCTGGCCGCCTCCTAATTGCAACCCTGCCAGCCTGGCCACCCCCTAAGTGCTCCTCTGTCAGCCTGGCCACCCCCTAACTGCTCCCCTGCCAGCCTGATCGCCCCTGACCACCTCTGCCTCAGCCCTCACCACCATGGCTTTGTCCAGAAGAACATCTGGAAGGATGATCAGAAGACGTCCAGTCTAATTAGCATATTACCCTAAATGGGTCAACAAAGAGAAAGTATTTTCCTACCTCATCTACTCCCTCATTGAGCATTAATCAGTTAAACTATAGTAGATATCCATCTATATAAAAGCCAGCCTAAGTGGCTGGCCGACCAGCCGGTAGCTATGACATGCACTGACCACCAGGGGGCAGACGCTCAACGCAGGAGCAGAAACCACAGGCATGGAAACATGGAACAGACTGATGAATCTCAGAGGGAAGAGGGGAGTGGGGAGGGCGGGAAAAGATTAACCAAAGATATGCATACGAGAGTAGTGGTCGCCAATCCACAGACCACTTGTTGGTGACCGCTGTACTAGAGGGTCTCTCGGCCTTGCCTGTGGGGATGGGGCTGAAACCAGCCCAGAGCACAGATTCATGCACCAGTGGAGTCCCTCGGCCTGGCCTGTGGGGATTGGGCTGAAACTGGCTCTCCGACATCCCCCAAGGGTCCCAGATTGCAAGAGGGCACAGGCCAGGCCGAGGGACCCCACTGGTGCACGAATCTGTGCACCGGGCGTCTAGTTTTTTAATAAAAAGAACATCACACTCCATGCAGCTTACAGCATAAAGTCTCCTCAGAAATGTCAACTTAAAAAAAAACCCTGAGGCCTGATGTGAGCTAAGAAAGCAGGCTCAGTAAGTGAGACCAGGGAGACTTAGAAGCCATTTGAGCAGGCACATAATTCCTCTGCTCCTTAAGGTCGTGTCCCGATTAAAAATCTGTGGATCTGTTATATATTAAAGTGCTTTATAGAGGCGGTGCCGGAGTAAGGATGAGAATGCTCATGTGCATCTTTTGAGACCATTCGGAGGCCCTAAGTTTTCAGCGTTCTGCCTCACTGTAGATATATTTTGAGTTCAGTCACATCAAACATTCATTCACCATACTCAATTTCAAACAAAAAGCACTGTGTCTGAAAGCGAGAGAAGAAATAATTCAAGACATTCTGCTGGGGATTTCTTTCATCTAAGGACTATTTGGGATGACCAGAGGTGAGAGAGCCTGCCATTTCCTCAGTGAAGCCAGTCCCTCGTGGCCGACACGAGTGCGCACCTCACTGTGCTGAAGTGATCCTGAAGTTCATGGTCCTAAAGCACCTGGTGCTGAGCAGCACTGGAGGGAACAGCAGGCTGGGAGCTGGCACACTGGCCTCCCAGGGGGAGCCTTCCGAAAGGATGTTCAAGGCTAATTTTACTTACACCTGGTTTTCTCCTTATCACTGACTTTGGAACATAACTGACATATAAGATACGTCTCCACTATTTTTAATTCTAGGATATTTCAGAGGACTTTGGCTTTCTGGAACCAGAATTTCTGGTTTCTCTAAAATGCTGTTTTCTACCTGAACTTTAACATAAAATTTAAAAAATATATCCAGCTTATATATAGTGAGGCTCAAAAGTTGGCTATTTGGAACACAGAATGCATTTTGCTATAAAAACAATGTTTTGAAGGATGTGAAATGTATGTATAGCCCACATACTAGTGCATCTTTGTTCTGAAAATTATACATTTGCAAATAAATTTTTTTTATAAAGGGGAAAAACGGGTACAGAGAAGGAAGGATAGTATAGTGGCTAAGAGTGCTCAAGCTAGGTTCTCTTTATTCAAATACCACCAATCACTAGCTTTGGGCCTTGACTAAATTACTCTTCCTGTCTCAGTTTGCCCATCAGAAAAATGGGGATAATAGGGTATTTTCCTCAGGGGTGTGTGTGAGGATATAAGCAGCCAATACAATGCACGTGCACATGGGAAGGGCTCTGTGTTTGCTCTGACATTGTTCCTGTGGGTGTGAACTGCTCAGACACAGCAGCATTTCCATGGCCTCTGCCCTCCGACCCTCTGCCCTCTGACCCTGCAGGCTCTTCACTGTGGAGGTTATTTGGAAATAACCAGGGGTGCAGATACCTTGGGCATCTTCTATATTTAACTACCTGTCTAAAATTTTAGTGCAGCAGTTGGATGGAAATGAGCATTTCCCTCTAACAACATTCTGGAAAGTCCTCTGCTCACTCTGCAATGTTAGTTACTAACTGCATCGCTGTTCTCGTTTGCAGTGAATCCAAGAAGGCACGTGGGTGCCAAGTAATGGTGATGCGCTTCAGCTCCAAGGGGAATGGGCTTTGTGAAAAATATGTGGGTTGTTAGATACTGAAAAATTACTTGCAAGGTTATTGTAAGTCCTTTGTCCTATAGCCTTTCTTTTCTTGATCTTTTGTTCTTTCTTCTCTGTTTGTTAGGTGATATTCTAGATGAGTCATCTTTTTGAGTCATTTTCTTAAGTAGCAGGGTTAATAGTATCAAGATAGAGAAGAGGTAACACAGAATACCAAAGCTATTACCTCACATTAATGGGTAGATAAACACTTAACTACACCCACGGTGCACACTCATATATTCCATTTCTCAGATGAAAGACAATTAAAAGGTAATTTTTCTCTGTAAAAATTTTTATCTAAAGGCTGAGACATAGTTAGTACACTGAGTTTCTGCCAGAGCAACATTTTACAATCAAGTTATGAAAGCTTGAAAACAGCAAGACACATGGTAACTCAAACACGATCTTAATTACACTGTCACTAGACACGATGACAGTGTAAAATGTACATGTAAATGTTCCTTTTTCATCTTATGAATTAGTCCTATAGATGTGTCTGGAATTACATTTTGAATGTCTGACATACCTATTCCATCCCTGAGTAGAATAATTATTCTAGCTTCCAGATCAAAGTAGTTTCTTTTCAGTCTAGTTTCTAGAAATATCTCCCTGAAGGTAAAAAAAAAAATAAATATGAATGGGAATAATAATAGAAATAATTCCAACAACTAACAGTTATTGAGAACTTGTGATGGCCCTGTGTGTTGTCTTGTATAATCACCATGACTCGCCTGTGACATAGTCCTTCTGCAGGTTATCTTTCGTTTGCCCCTTCAGGGTCACTCTCCATCTCCCTTTACCCTGGTCTATGCCCTGGGTGCTGGCCTTTATGGACTCTGAATAGTCCAGTGCTGTCATTCCCCTTTTATAGATTGAAAAACACAAATTGGGCTTTGACATGTCATGTGACTTGTCCAAGATAGCACAGCGAGTAAATACTAGAGTCAAGTTTTCAACTGAGCTCTCAGCCCAGGATCCTACCCAATCCAGTACATGGTCTGTAACAGAGTCCCCACTGTGCTGGTTTCCTACAAAGACGTCAAGAAAAGGATCTTACCATTTTAAAAAGTAAGAAAATTTCATTCACTATTGATAATCCATTATGTAACAAGACATACCTAGATCCTTAGGGAAGAGGATAATATAGACAGGAAGACAGCCTACTGAATGGGAGAAGATATGTGCCAATGATACATCCTATGAGGGATTAATATCCTAAATTTATAAAGAAGTCATATAACTCAATACCCAAAACACAAACAAACCAATTAAAAAATGGGCAGAGGGCCCTAGCCAGTTTGGCTCAGTGGAAAGAGCATTGGTTTGTGGACTGAAGGGTCCCAGGTTCGATTCCCGTCAAGGGCATGTACCTCAGTTGCTGGCTCCATCCCTGGCCCTGATCAGGGTGTGTGTGAAGGCAACCAATCAATGTGTCTCTCACATTTATGTTTCTCTCTCTCTCTCTCCCTCCCTCCAAAAAAAATAGGAAGAATTCTCTCTCTCTCTCTCTCTCTCTCTCTCTCTCTCTCTCTGTCTCTCTCTCTCTCTCTCTCTTCCATTCTCTCTTTGAAAAATATCCTCAGGTGAGGATTAAAAAAAAATGGGAAGAGGACCTGAATAGTCATTTCTTCAAAGAGGACATACAGATGGCCAATAAGACATATGAAAAGATGTTCAATATCACTAAATATTAGAGAAATGAAGATTAAAAGCACAATGAGATATCACCTCATACCTATCAGAATGGCTATCAACAATGAATCAACAATTAAGTATTGGTAAGGATGTGGAGAAAGGGAACCCTCATGCACTATGGTGGGAATGCAGATTGGTGTAGCCACTGTGGAGAACAGTATGGAGGTACCTCAAAAAATTAAAATGAAGCTGCCTTATGACCCACCAATTCCACTTCTGGTATATGTCTGAAGAAATCCAAAACCCTAATTCAAAAGAATATATTCACTTCTGTGTTCACTGCAGCATTATTTACAATAGCCAATATATGGACATAATCCAAGTGGTACAGATATACAGTAGAGTATTACTTGGCCATAAAAAAGAATGAAATCTTACCATTTGCAACAGCATGGATGGACCTAGAGGAAATTATGCCACATGAAATAAGTCAGAGAAAGGCAAATACCAAATGATTTCACTTATATGTGAAATCTAAAGAATAAAATAAACAAACAAAATTGAAACAGACACATAGACACAGAGACCAGACTGATTTGATGGCAGCCCTAGGGGAGAGGGGCTGGAGGACTGGCTGAAAACGGAGACAGGATTCAAAAGCACAAATTGTTAGTTTCAAAATAGTCATGGGATGTAAAGAACAGCACAGAGAACAGTCAACAATGTTGTGATAACGATGTATGGTGTCAGATGAGTACTGAAAAAATATTGGGAGGAACAGTTTGTAAAGTACATGGTTATCTAACCACTATGCTGTACACCTGAAACTAATACAAAATAAACTGTAATTGAAAAATAAAAATGTCACTCCATATCCTGGTCACTCATATGCTGAATGTTTCTATTCCATTTTCCTGGTTTTAGCTTAGTAAGTAGCTGTATTCATTTTCTATTGGTGCTGGAACAAATTACCACAAACTCAGTGCCTTAAAACGACACAAACTCATTTTCTTATAGTTCTGGAGGACGGAAGTCTCCAATCAGCTTCACTGAGCTAAAGTCAAGACACATACAGCGCTGGTTCCTCTGGAGGCCCCAGGAGAGAAGCCAAGTCCTCACCGTTTTCAATTTCTATAGCTTTTTCATTCTTTGGCTTTTGGCGCCATTCTCCATCTCCAAAACCAGCAATGTGCATAACATCTTCAAATCTCTCATTGCTTCTGTCATCACTTCGCCCTGCCTGGCTCTTTGGTGGTCAAATCTTCCTGCTGCCCTCTTGCAAGGATACCTGTAATTACATTGAAGACCCACTTGAGCCCTAGCCTGTTCGGCTCCATGGATAGAGCATCGGCCTGTGGACTGAAAGGTCCCAGGTTCGATTCCTGTCAAGGGCACATGCCCAGGTTGCAGGCTCGATCCCCAGTAGGGGGTGTGCAGGAGGCAGCCAATCAATGATTCTCTAACATCATTGATGTTTCTCTCTCTCTCTCCCTCTCCCTTCTCCACTGAAATCAACAAAAATATTTTTTTTTAAAAAGACCCAGTTGATAATCAAAGATAATCTCTCCATCTTCAGATCCTCAGCGTAATCACATCTACAAAGTCCTGTTTTCCAGGTCAGGTAACATTCACAGCTCTAGGATACAGACTTGGATATCTCTAGTGCCATTATTCAGCCTACCACAATAGCCAATAAAACAGGGTACCGAGGAAGTGACTACCAAACACTCATTTTTTCTAGTCCATCTTAATACTGAGTCTAGCAAATGTGTCAGTGAATTAAGACACATACCCTTGTTGTTCTGTGTCAACCATTAATCAGATTTTGCTTAAGTTCTTCCACTGAGTTTCATTTAAATGTACAGGTCTGAGCTAATGTTTGCTATTGATGCTCTGGAAGTACAAAATCGTCAATATTTCCAAAGACGCGTGAAGCAGAAAAGACACAGTAGGAGATGTTGGGTGGGGTGAGGGGTTAAGGAGACACAGGGGTCAGGAGAGCAACGCTCAGTAAGTGACCGAAGGCTTCAGGGCTCATTCTGGCTGAGCCAGGCTTGTGGCCACTTCTGACAGAAGCAGCTGACCGCCACCCCTCCCCACCCC
>NW_006283631.1:4857575-4879846 GCF_000327345.1 Myotis davidii
ACACTTCCATGAGAGAACTTTCCACAAATCATGTGGAGACGGCTGAGTGAGTAGTCAACCTGCACCTTTGGAGCTGCAATAATAATCCTATTTCTTCACAGTGGAGTTTGGGCTATTCAAAAACAAAAACTATGCTCATTATTATGAAACATTTGACCTTTCCACAACTGGTTTTTGTAAGCACATACTTTGGGAAATTTGATTTTTTTTTTTTTAGCATATGAAGTCTCCTTTCTGGTACTCCCCATAGTTCACTTTTCATGCTATTTAAAACCTCTGGAAACTTGTCTTCAGAGCAAAGATGTAGCCCTATTTTCTGTTTTAAGTTTAGTATCCACATCTCCTACCATAAATGTGGTCACAACACCTGTCACTTACTTTACTCGAAGACATTCACAGTGCCTGCCAACTGTCACACAAAATCACCTAATACTGCGGCTGTGCACGTCACTGAGCTCTGACCATTCTAAGAGCATCAGGTCTCCATAGTTACTAATGCGCTGCAAGGGGTGGGGGGAAGCATAGAGCAATCTGAAAGTACAGATAACGGGAGCAAGCAAGTTGCATAAGCAAAATGTGTGATGGGTGGGATGTTCCGAAGCTGACTGCTGCATGTGTGAGGACAGGGAGCCTTGGCTCCTGACAGGATAACTATGACCAGGCTGCAGAGCTCCAGGTGCCCATATCTCTACCCAGTGAGCCCTTTAAATGCCTAGAAGGATGGGACTCAAGAGCACACATGCACTATTTATAGTCAATAAATGGGGTTGAGTGAAGGTGTGGGTTTAACAAGTCACAGTTGTGCTTCTGAAGCCCATGCTCCACACAGGGATGGAATAGCTTCTTAAGAAGCATCTTTTCCTTCCTCTCTTCCCCAGACCAGTCCTCTTCATAGCACCCTTCCTGTCCCATCACTCGGCTCTGAAGGAAATGCTTGCATCTTTCTGGCTAAGCCCCAATTCCTCATCTGGGCATCTCTGGTGTGTGCAGCCTTGTCACAGTCCTTGTGGCTGTACTCCATCCAGGCAGGCCCCTCCCTGACCCGCGTGGCTCACCTGTTCTCCCAGCTCTGCCCATTCACTGCCTATCTTTCAGTCGGAGGACTCAAGCCTCTCCCAGTTCTGCTCATTCACTGCCTATCTACAATAGGAGAGCTCAAGCCCCGCATTCTCCTTGAAGCCTTCCTGATAACCCTCTAGTCAAAACTGACCTCTCCCTACCCAACCTTCTCACAGCACATACTAGTCCCTTAACTCACTAGATTATAAACATCAGTCCACTTTATTTTTCTCACTGTTTTCAACTCTACTCCTTGAACACCCCCCACCCCTTTTTCCACTGGGTAATGGCTTTCATTGAGGCATGCTGGCTCAATTCCACCCCTTCCAGTCACTTCTCTTAAAACACTCTCAAAGACTCAGCTCTGTTCGTTTTAAAATGGCAACCTTGTATTTAATCCACATCTCTCTTCTCTTCCCATTCCTGACCCTACTTTAGTCAAGATGCATTGGCACATGAGAGTGGGGAAGGATGGAGCCTTTTGCTCTTACCGACACCTCTCCCCTCTTTTCCTTGCACGCTGTTTCTTGTATTGGTCCAGGACAACAAAGGAGGGGGAGAGAGAGACAGAGACAGAGACAGAGGGGTGGGGGAGAGAGAGCGAGAGAGCGAGAGAGAGAGAGAGAGAGAGAGAGAGGAAAGTAGAGAGAGAGAGAGCGAGAGCGAGAGAGAGAGAGAGAGAGAGAGAGAGGAAAGTAGAGAGAGAGAGAGAGAGAGAGATCTCCTTGCTGCTGTGTGTGTGGAGAGTTTGGTTCTCTCCACGTCCAGGGCCTGTTTCCCTGCTTTGTTTTTTGGAGCTCTCAGGGGTCTTCATACGATTAGCCTATGAACGCTCAGCCGATGGCTTCTTACCTACTCCTCTGATGTGTACTTCCCTGCACCACCCAGGAATCTGAAGCTGTAGTCTCCTCTCTTTGGCCTCAGTTTCCAGGGCCCGCAGGGATCATGCCTTCACACCTTTTTATACTTCTTCATGCCCTTACCCCGTGTCACACCAGCCACCTCCATACCCCAGGGGCTTGATAACTCTCAGGAAGGCATCTATCGCCTCTCATTTTGAGGATGGTGGGTGGTTATGAAAGATTTATGATTCTTCTGGAGTCTCCTTCTTGGCTCTGGGTGGGAGGAGAAAGACCCCATTTCCCTTTAGGGGGTTAGTGAGAGAAGAAGAACATTTCACTGCTCCACAAGGAGACCAGGAGTGGGTGGTAGAGATGGTGCCAGGGCTGGCTCTGCTGAAATCCCACCTCTCAGCAAGCCCTGTGGGAGGTGGTTGTCACTGTATCTGGCCGCTATCTGTACAGGACTAGTCTCATTCCCTGAACAGTGGGAACACATTGTACTAGGCACCTAACTTCCTGTCTAGATCCTAGAATTGTGAAGCCCCAGTCTTTTGCCCCTGCATTCTCTGGCTTTCGACACTTGACAGTCAGGGTGGTCACAAAGATGGCAGGAAGACTGGGGGCTGCCAGCTTTCTTCCTGTTCCTCCTTCTGTGATCACAGGTCCACTATCTCCTCTTTCTCTGGGGTCACAAGGATGGGGTGAGCTGGGATCCATGGTTTATATCACTCAACTTGATATATTGTTATAATTCTACTATGCAACCTATTTTATATTACTTACAGTATTTTCAAGTCTTTTAAGCAGGTAAATCTTGTCTCCCCAATAAGGTAAAAACTGAGATGCTTCTTAATAAATAGAATTCAGTATTTCTTTTATTTTATGCATAGACTCTCCCAGAGTGCTGTGCACATAACACATAAGGACTAGGTAACGGTATGTTGACTTGGATAGGGGGCAACAGGAGCTACAGACCCAGGAGTCGGTGCTGAGGCGGCCTGTGCTGGCTGCCCACTGCCACACAGACCTAGAGCAGGCTGAGGCCTCTGTGGTAAAGAGGTCTGCAGCCTCACTCTGCCTGTAAGGCTCTGTGTACATGATACTCAAGATAAATTCTGTTCATCAAATACTCCAACAATACAGAGTTAAAATCCAGATTCCCAGTGTCAGGGAAATAAAACATGTATATGATTGAGTGCTTGCATTTTATTAAAAAAATTATTTATCATTTTAAACTCAGTATAGTGCCAGAGAAAGTCAAGTAAGGCAAGAAAAAGGACATTGCTAGCTGTCCTGAAGAAATGTTTGTTTTCAAGGTTTGAAGATTGACAGAGGGGAGGTGAACTTTTTTCTCTTCTTTTTAGGAGAGTAAAACTAAGAAAAATAAGGAAGGCTTCCTAATGAAAAGAGAAAAATAATTCTTAGTAAAAATATGAGAGCTAATAAATCCTTAGGATAGATGTGTTCCCATTTTTACCCTGTATTTCCTAAATGTTAATGTTCCAGCAATTGCAAATGTACCATCCATTTAATAATCGCTGTTCAAAACAAAGAAACTTACTACAATGATTCTTGATGTTCATCGTAAGATACTTTCTAACATTAACATGACAGAATTAAAACTACTGGTAGAAATGTTAAGACCAATGCTTTGCTGTCAGCCCTTTATTTAACCCTCTTAACAACCTGTAAGACAGACACTTTCATCATCTACATTTTACTGATGAAAAACTATCTCAGCATCAAAGGCAGTGTAAGTGACAGAGCTGAATTCAAGCTCAAGTTTAACCACTATAGTAAACAGCCCCGGATCAGGAGCTCCATTTGTAAGAGGACCTCATCATTATCATCATGGATGGTCTACCTGAGTTCTGACCATTTCTCATCACTTCCACCCCTATCTCCTATTTCTAGTTATTTTCATTTTCATGAAGATGACTGTAGCATCCTTCTGATTGGCCTTGTGAATTGCACTTGCACCCCTGTAGTCCACTGTCCACAGAGATCCCTGAGCAATCCTTATAAAGCCTTGTCACTCCTCAGCTCAAAACCCTGCAATGGCTCCATCTCACTCAGAAGCCATTACCCCGTGTCACACGAGGCCCATCTGCTCTGACTCCTAGCTGCTCCCCTTTCTCTCCCTGTCCCACTCCAACCTCTCTGGACTCTTAACTGTTCTCACATGCAGCAAGTGCCCTCAGGCCTTGGCACTTGCTATATCATCTGCCGAATTGATCTGCCCACACATACCCAAATGGCTCTCCCTCTCTCACCTTCTTCCAGCTCATGATCAAAAGTTATGAAAAAAATCCCTGTCTACCCTCTTAAATAGTGCACTTCAGGACTCTGCTTTCTTCATAGCAGGTCTTACCTCCTGCTGTGCCAAGTATGTTTGCTTCTCTTTCTCCCTGATCTAAAATGTAATCTTTTAAAAGGCAAAGACTATTTTGTTCATTCCCTTATTCTTAACACCCAGAAAAGAGCCTAGCACAGAGTGGAGCTCGGGCAGTGTTTGTTGAATAAAGCCATCCATTTGAAATCATATCGGCCTTAATCATTAAGAATCCATATACTATATGAGCATGATGCTCTACTAGGCACTATTTACCCTGTACAATCTGACTCCGTTCTGAATAGTCACAATTAAATATTTAAAGGCTTTAAGAATCATAACTCCTGCTACATCATGGTTAGAACAGTGCATGATATTTTAGTAATAATGTGGTCCGTCAATGGCCTCCAGGAGATGGTGTTGCTCTGGCTTATTTACACGTCTGCACTTTCCTGGCTCTTCTCCCTCAGAGGGGCAATCACAGCACCAGGACAACTTCAGAGTCTTTCATTTTCTCTGTGTCCTCAGCTCTGCTTCAATTTTAATAACATTCTCTTCTTCTAAACTGGAGGACGTTGAATTGTTCTTTTGAGACATAAGCATGCCAGTAGAAGGAACTTTTTAACCAAATAAATAATTTCTATTTTTGTAAAGGCAGAATAAAAATGTTGAAAACATTTCAAATAAAAATGTTCCCTATTTCCATAAAAATAACTTCTGCTGTTCTTAAAACAAATCCCTAGAGCCTCTGCATGGCTAAGCTTGGAGACTCGTGTGTCTGCAGCATACAGCACTGTTTCTCTTCCTCACTGCTCTTGCTTTCTTACTTTCTCTCTTGAAACAATGCCTGGATTGTCCTGCCTGCCTGCCTTGTCCACCTTCCAAAATGCATAAGAAGCAGGTTAGAATCTCAAGCCACAAACTCAAGTGTGCGAGAAATAAAGCATGTTAACATTTTTCTACAAAATTAACTTAATTTCAACTCAGCACTCCCCCCACCCCAAGCTGACAGGAAATTTAACTTCCAAATAATAATGGCTCCCTCCATGCTGTTGGCATTGGGCCAAGGTCTGAGGGTCTAAGATTTTAGAAAATCCTTCCCATCACCAGTCATCTGTCCACTTGGCCTTTGTCCCAGATCACATGGTCCTCAGCTCTGCTACTTTGAAGACACTCAGGGAGCTTCACAGATCTTGGGAGGGTTTGGACACCCCAGGCTGGGGACCCAGTCTCCCCAGTAGCACAGGGCCATGGCCTCTGAGATTCTATTATGTTCTTCATGTGCTACTAGAGAGCAAGGCTCATGGGATCTTCTAAGAAGAACCTCGACAGAATCTGGAAAGTGCCTCTTCTCTCAAACCTGAACCTCTTCAATGGATTTAGAATTTTGGAAAAGTAAAACCACATTTTCTGCAAATAAGAAAGCATCAGTCACTTGCTTGAATGAAAAAAAAAAAGAAACTGGAGAGATGGAGTGAGAGATCATACATGTCAATACGTATCTTTAAGTGGTTTCACCATACCTCGCCCCAGTACAAACAATCAGTTTTTGTTCATGGATCTCAGAAGATAATGTTGTAGCTCAGTGTGGGCTGGAGGGAGTGGGCCTGGACTTGGGGTCTCAAGTGGCCCTGCTGCCTTACCCTTGGGGAATTCAGACCCCCCCCCATCTGCTGCAGCCACTGAGAGAAGGCCAGGTACCATAGGAAGAAGACAACCAGCTCCATCTGTACATCACATTCTGTTCAAAACCCAAGTCACTGAAGGAGCCTAGGAACTGTTATATCATTTTTTTAATTGACCAATAAGAACCTGTGAATATTGTCTATTAGTATAATCCGCCCCCAATGTATATTTTTCATAAGGTACTCTCTTTGCATGACTAATCTGTTTATCATATATAGTAATTAGGTATCTATATATATGAATATAGTTTTATAAACCACCTTGCTTTTATTGTTTACTTTTTTTGAAAATGGTAACTTGGGAGTCACCACCTCATACAGACCCTCATTCTTAGCAGAAAACCAACAAAAACAAGGACTCGAGCAGTCTCCACCCCCCATCCTTGCTCCCAGACCCTGCACACAGTGTGTGGCCAGCATATGGTTTCCAAGGATGTGTGTGTGCTTTAGAGTCTGAATGACACAAATGTCACAAGCATGCTGATCCCTGTCTTTACCCTGTTGTTTGAGTCCCACCCCCCTTTTTTGGTGATCCATACGACTTTGGGAACCTCCTCACATTCTTTTCTGGTACAAGCTGTGGGTAAGTAGGTATAACAGAAACCATGGAGCCAGCAAAGATAGATTGGGCTCTTCAGCAGCCAAGGTCAAAAGCAGACAGGATTCCTGCTTCCAAAGGAAAGAGGACTCATCATGAATGTGAACCAGACAAGTCTGGTAGAGAATGATGCCGCGAGAGTAACAGTGTAAAAAATTTTGTGGTAGCCTTTGAAAGTATGAAAGCTAGACCGTTATGGATCCATTCATCCATCCAACAAACCTTTACTGATTACCTGCAACATGCCAGACTTGTGCTAGGACTGGGGATGATTAAAATATGAATATTCTAAACAAACAAACAAAGAGTTTACAAAAAGACCTATTTCAATGACCATACCATATACTCACAGAGCCTCATTTATTCTTGCCCTTGGTATTGACGCTAATGACAAATATAATGGGTAACAACTGGTACTTTACATAAATTACCTCATGCAATCTTCCAACTCACCCCATAAAGGATTGATTACTAGGTTCATCCTACAGATACTGGGGCACAGAGATATTTGCCAGTGAAGACAAAGGAGGGTAAATGAACACTGTAGTTCCCTTAGCTACTATGCTGTGCTCCCACAGAGCCATTCACCACTATCACTCCATGTTTTGTGTTTGTGCCTTAAACACACACACGCACAACCTTACTAGAGCAAATGTGTATGACAAACAGTTGTCCATAAAATCACCTTCAAAATACCTGTTAGCTCCTTAAGCTATGTATTGATTTACCTATTAACACCTGAAGATGCACTTACCTCCTCCCCGCCCCCCCATGCAGATTTCTAATAGCTTGAACTGCCAAAAATAAACATATGGTTCCCTAACTTTACATCAGCCTGTGGATTCTGGGATCAGCTCTGAACTTCTGAAGGCACATTCTTCATCCCATGATGCTGCTCTGGTCCCATCTCTGCCCTGGTTTTCTGGGCACTGAGTACCTGAACCATTCCACTGCCTCACTCCAACAGGAGAAGGTAACACCTTGCCCAGAACTGTCACTTGCCAAAGTTAGATTTGTTTACACCCTGATTCACTATTGGTATAAACAATATGCTGGTCACTACAAGAAAAACCAAGCTAGATGCTGTCAGAATTTAAAATTGAAACCAAAAGTTTGATATTTTGGATTGTACAATATGCTGTTAGGTTCTGTTTTGTGTCTCATTTGCTGTAACTGAAAATGGGCATTAACACTACTTGCTACCTCCTTACAGAGTTTTTCTCAAGGATAAAAATAATATTAATTTAGCTCTTTTAATCCCTTGCTTTAAATGTTTACATAGGCAATCAACATAAAGTATGCTTTTTAGTGGCACAGTATGTTATTCACACATGCTGATAATTAGCATTTGTCTCATCAAACACTGTCCCCAAGGTATTTCCATCTCAGGAATAACCAACAAGAAAAATTATATACTGACATTTTATGAATGTTTCTATTCCTAAAATGAATCACTGCTAAAGTAAGGTCAAATATTTTGATCAAGGCTATTGTCACGTGACAGCATTGCCTTCCTGCTAAGAAGCGAAATTGAAGTTCACGTATTTGCTTCATTAGTGGCTACCAATGACCTGAAATCAGGCGGAGTTCATTAGCAGAATAAACAGACAGACTTCAATTTGCTCATTTTTCTGTTCTGCTGTCAACATTAACCAATGTTGTCATTGCTGGATTTGCATTAGGCCTAAGGAAAATGTCTTCTCTGAGTTAGAATACAGACCCGATTGGTAATACTTTGATGGGCAGCAAGGGTAAGTCGGGCTCTTCCCCTTCCTTCCTGCCCTACATGAGAGGCTTAGTGCTTCTTGTTGGCTCCAAATTCACTGTCCTGTCTATATCAAAATGACACTGAGTTGAAAACACATGTGGAGCTGCCTAGCCCTGTGCAGGATTCTACCACAACACCTGCCCATTTCTGCTTTACAGTGACTTCCCGCACCATTGCATCCCAGCCCATGCACTACACCCAGCTTCATAGTTGAGGGCGGTAGCTCAGTCCACAGTCAGCAGGGTCCCTGGGGCATCATTTCCTCAATTCTTTCAAGCATAGCCTTTCCTACAGCCTCCAGCAAACAGTATCTGGCCACAAGAAAATGAATGATAGGGCAAGGTTGAGTTTTAACTCTCAACTCCCCTGATTTCTGAATCTCTAGTGAGTCTCTTTTCTAACTTACTCTGATCTACTATTTTGCCCCAAATTTGATGCAATCTGGTACTTACTGCTTGCATGCCAAGTGAGGGTGTAGATTTAAATGATTTGGCATCGAGGACATGTAATCTTCAAAGCCCACTATTCTAAGCGGTGGTTGAGGAGCTGTGGTTCTTTGGAAGGAGATGGAAAAAACTGAGCAATAACCAGCTTCCTCTATTGGTAGGTGAGATCAAGCTACACAGAGGAAAACTGCATGAGATTTAAAATATTTAAAAATCTGTGTCAGAATATGTACAGATTTTATGACTAAGAATAAAAGCCTTTTGTGATGAAAATAAAATGACTAGCCAACCTAATGGCTTCAAGTGAATAATATTTAACAAAGAGTTCAGGAAAAAGTTTTTACATCCTTGCAAAAAACACCTTCTTTCCTCCTCCACAATACTGCCATGACAACTGCTATGAGGCAGGGACAGTAGGAACTAGGCGGAAAGGTAAAATTCTATTATGAGATGTGCAGAGAGCTTCACAGATGCACCCCATCAGGATGAAAAGTGGGCTGCTGCTGCGGCTCCCACCATCCCAGGTGCTGGGAAGGAGGGGGAGTCCATATCTCACTGGTCATCGTCCTGAAATGTGGAGGTGGGTATAACTTGTTGACCCACCGGAATTTTAATTACAGCTGATCTTTATGGTTACCTATTGATTTTTCTACTAATGTCAAATCTTCTCATTTGTTCTTTGGTCTTGAAAGAAAAACAGGAAAAGGAAAAAGGGGTATTTCTAGTAAGTGCTGCATTGAGGGGAGCTAAGGAGCAGAGCAGATTCAAGCGATACGTAGCCGCCGTTGTAGTAGTTGCCAAGGCCAAGATAAAACTGTTTAAACTCTTCACACTGAAGCTACACACTGGAAAAGGGAATTTTTATTCTGATTCAAAACCTAGCTGTAGCCTTACACACTGAAATCCCAGTGCCCTGCCTTTTCAAGGACCTCATTATTACTTTAGCTGTCTCACCTCACCTGAATAAGTCTTGGATGCTAGAGAAAGTGATGAGGATGTAATGTTTTATACTTTAGGGTTCTTTTAACTCTCTCCTCTCATTTGTCACATATTTGCATGATATGTTGGGTAGCCTGTATAATAGCCCCTGAAAGTTGTTCATGTCCTAATTCGTGGAATTTGTCAGTAATATTACCTTACATAGTAAACGGGACATTGCAGGGGTGATTAAGTTAAAGGTTTCAAGATGGAGAGGTCATCCTGGATTACCCATTGGGCCCAGCACTATCACAACAGGCTTTGCCAAGGGAAAACCAGGGTATCAAACTGAGAGAACGAGGTGAAGACAAAATCAGAAGTTGAAGAGATGCCCTTTGAAGGTGGATGAAGGAGCCAGGAGCTAAGGAATGCAAGTGGCCTCTGGAACTGGGAAAAGGGAGGGAAATTAACTCCTACCCTGCAGCCTTCAGGGGGAACACGGCCCTGCCGATACCTTGATTTTAGGCTTCAGACTCCAGAACTGTAAGAGAATGCATTTGTGTTGTTTTAAGGCACTATTTTCATGGCAGTTTGTTGCAGGATAGGAAACTAAGGATTCTTGCTGGACCCCTTTTAAATCACCTCTTGTTTTGAAATAGGACCACAGAAGGTCCTGCTAAAACCCGCAGGAAACATCTGGTGGAGGCTGGAATCCCCAGGCACGTGTGCGCTGGTTTTTGTGGTTAGGAATGATCCTGTGCTTTTCTGGTCTAAGAGATCCAGGCCTCCTGAGTTGTTCATATCCTAATTCATGAAACTTGCTATTCTCTACTGAAAAGTCTAGACCTTTTGGAGAAATTATATTTGAGGGAAATTGAAACCTTAACCTTCTTCCTTGGAAACAAAAGATAAGCCACTATTGAGTGGGAAGTGAGGCCATGAATTTCTCAACACCCACTTTCTGTTCGAGTCCCTTTACACTTCATTTATTTTCTCTTCATTAAAACTAATCCTATATCCAAGATGAACACCCTCTGGAATTGGACTGACTTCTGGATTTTCAGCCTGTTCAGTACATACAAGATGATATGGAAGCACTCATGCGTGAAGGGGTAGGAAACAGAGTAATGGCGAGTCAAAAAGGTTTATGTTCATCAAATGCCTCAAGGGAATGTGTTGCTGGTTTTTGAGTTGAGAGAAAGAGAAGGCACATTCATTAAAGTCGTATTATTTACATGATTGATTTTTATAATAAGCTTGCTGCTCTGGTCTCAGGCCAAAGACACTACCAACAAAACCCAGTGGCATAAAAACCAAGTTTAAAGTGGAAACTAATTTCAAAGCAATGGGAAAAAGGGTATTTTATTAGCATATGTTCTTCAGGGGAAAGCTTGCTTTTCTTACATAAGAGCTCTTTTAAACCAAATGGGCCTTCCAGTACATACAAACTCATCATGAAGAACACTGCAACTGAGTCCCTTCTGGGATTCTCTCCTGGAAGGTGGTAATTACAAATGCAGAAAACTTCTCTTGTTAATAAGACTAGCCATATGCACTTGCCTTTACATTTAAACCTGCTAGATTGAAAAACACTTCTCTATAAGAGTCCATAAAAAGTCAAATTAATTATACTATACCTTGTTAGTTTTTATATGGATACTCAACCAGCATTGAAACTTATAAAGTTGACCTTTTCATGCTTCTTCAAGAGACATCAGTTATCACCATTATAATATTTAGAGTGATGATCCTACAAGAATTACTATGTATCAGTACAGTTATCCTCCACAATTCTAGCAAATAGGTTAGAATTTTTTTAAAAAAAATGTTTCACAGCAAATTTTTCAAAGATTGACTCAAAATATTAAAAGGATTTTTCTCCAAATACAGAAAGCATGACCACAAAATGCAAACAAGGAGATAGAGTTTGCTTCTATTATTAGGCGATCTTGCTATTCGGTATTAAAAAGTCTGGACTTTTACTTCGAACTATATCTAGCTCTGGAGGACTTCAAGGAGATGTAGTCATGCTGTAGAGGGTTTAAATGCCAGCCATAATTACAACTGGGAGTCGGAAAATGAAATCTAGGAGGAAAGGATGAGAACCATCCTGGAATTAGGAGGCTGTCGTGGTAATGGTTTTCAAGTACCAGAAGCCTTACAAGGCAGGAAATTATAGCTGCTCATTTTCTATTTCAATCAAGGACAGACCCAGAAGCTTTCCATACAGCTCGGAATGAGCTGAGTCAATTGCAGAAGGACTTTGCAAAATGCTTTTTTTCACTCTTGGATGGTCCAGCAGCAGAACAGTCGGGCCAGGTGAGCGGGTGCTGGAATCAGAATGGGAAGGAGTCCCCTCCCTGGTGTCCCAGGGGTGGGGGGTCCTCCACATGCCAGTGAGTGCCCCTCCCCCTTGCCCCACTGCTGTGCCCTTGCTTTCTTGCCTCTCAATCTTCTATTTCCACTTTCTAAACTGTTAGGATCCAGACAATAGACGAGCCATCTAAGCACCCTCCCCTTATTGCTTCCTCTGAGCATTTCAGAGCTTAATGAATGATTCTGATTCTTAGAAAGAAGAGCCAAATTTTTTCATGACTGCTGTGAAAGGAGATTACACAATATTTCTTCAGGGGCCTTTACAAGTACTTGCTGCACGGTGTCAATTGGAAAAACTGTGCAGATTTCTCACGAGGGCTGCACCAGATGGCCCGTGCAAGAGCTCTCAGAGACCTCCCTCGCTGTCGATTCTAACGGAAAAAGAAAAATCACTGCTGGGCTTCTGTTTTGGTTTCCAATCTGAGTAACTGAAAATCAACCTGCAAGGAGGATTTTTAAATGTACTTTGATTCTGAGTCCCAGGAGCAAGGTTTCCAAGTAACCTCTGAAAGCATGAAGGAGAGTAAAGCATGTTCGGTGCTGAATGCCCATTTGAGCATTTCTGATCCAGGACTACCGTCCGATCACTGTGCCCATGGTTTCGTAGAGCTCTTTCTGAGAAACCAGTTCTCCACCAATGGTGATGCTAAGCACACTGTCACCTGGAAATTAATTTATGGCCAGGTTCAGAACATGTGCAAGTCAAAGGCTATCGTGGGGATACTTTGGGGTCCTCACAGCTCTGCAGGCGGTGAAAAAAGCTGGTCTGGCTCTCTCAGTGCACAGCATGGCTTTGCTGCTTCTATAGATAAAAGCTAAACTGCAAACTGTGCATATGTGTCGGAGGGAATTGTCCCTTCTAGAAGCATTAATGCACTGTGCTTCTCTCCTGTGTTGAAAACATGGGGCATAACCAAGAAGTTGCAACGTAGAAACTAAAGGCGTGTGCAAATCCTACTCATGATGTCAGGAGACCTGAGCTTGGCATTGACCCTCCCATCTGTTCCCTGAGTAGCTCTGGCCAAGGAACTGGCCGTTCTCTGTAAACCAAGGTGACTGAACTAGATGGCACCTGAAGTCCCCTCCCTGTGGACGCCGCTGCTCACGCATTCATTACTAGTGATTGCACAAGATTAGTCAATCATTCTCAATACTGAAATGGGAATTCTGAAGATTTTTGCCTTAAATTCCTCAGTCTCTATCATTCTATTTCCTAATACTCAGAAGAGTGGAAAACTGATGGCAGTGATGTTTATTAAGCATACAACATGATTAATGTGCAACATCGAACCCTTTTTTATGTCTATAACTATCATAATGACTGTGACATTCTTGTAGGAAAAGTATGAATTGATGCTTGTGAATTCAATTCTTTTCACAAAGGGGTTTCCTCTCCCAAAAGGAGTTTTGAGTAATACTCAAGGGAACCAAGAGTCATATATTTTAATCAGATTCACTGCACTCAAACCTCATACTATTCATCAATTAATAGACTAATAATAGACAATGAATTTGATAAAATGAATTTGAAAAATCAGTCAAATTTATTCATCTGATTTTCCTTTCGAATCTAATGCTGTTTTCTTCTCCTCTCAGAACATTTCTCAAATTACTTCAAGTTGAAATGTTTTCAGAACATTTTTAAGAAGGATACCTATTAACATTAGGGCACTTCTAAAGGGGGTTATTAGGTAGATTTGGGATCAAGGACTCTACCTGAAGCAACCTAGTTAAACTCTATCTTCTAGCAACCTAGCTAGAAGATGCGCTGCTTCTGGAAACACTGGATGGATGCCTTCCCTTGCACATGTACACACACACACACACACACACACACATACACACACACAGCCATGGACCTGGAACTGCTTTTGCCTGACAACTTCCAGGAGGCTCCCTCCCTCCTACCATTTTCTCACCATCCCATGGATGCCAGACTTCTGACTGGTGCTTTGCAGAGGTGGAATAAACTCCATGAGATTGAGTCAGCAACTAATTTTCAGGAAGGTTCCTCCCCATTTTCAGCATTTTGCTTTGAGGAAGAGAGGAAAGCCCACACCCATGATGGGAGTCAGTGGGAATGACAACTGTACTCTTTACCAAAAAAGAGGAAAAAAATAAATGGCATTTTAAGTAACCAAGCTGCTCTCTTCTCTGGACTAAAATCAAATATTTCTATTTGAAACACAGCCACAGAGCTGGCTCTTCTCCTCTTCCACTTCAGCCCACCTAGTTCCTCCCACTTTTCCCCATACGGACACACACACACACACACACACACACACACACACACACACAGTGCCTTTTACGTAATGGGCTGGCAAGACTGATCTCACTTCAATTGCTTTGACTCAAAGTCTGCCCACCATTCGTAGGAGGTCAAGAACAGTGGATGAGACCTGTGCTTTAATAAAGAGGCTGGGGTAGGAATGGCCTGGGGAAGGCACCTGCTCTGTGTCTTTTCTAGGTGTTCTTGATTCTATATAAAAAAAAAAAATAGGGAGTGCTACAGAATTCAACATAAATTCTCTTATTTCAAATGTAAAATATGGAGTGGGAAGTGAGACCATGCATTTCCTTTTGTGAGCAACTGCCAGTTTAAGCCTCTCTTGACAGAACTGTGTAACCAGACACCCTGATCAAAAACCTATAGAGGTTCCAGCATTGCTGATGTTTGCCTCCTGTCTAACTTCCTTACCCTGACCTCCGAGGCACCATCATCTAATCCCTCTTTAACGCTACAATATGCTCTCTCACTACTTGCCTGCACAAACCCTCCACCCTATTCCATGACTGCTCACCACTCCATGCAGTCTTTGGGACATGCTGTTTCCCCTGATGAAAGCTGTTGTCCTCCTCCTCTCTGCTTGTCTTGGTATTTCTCCTTCTTCAATACCAAGCTCCACTACTCACCTTTTTCATGAAACCTCTCCCTGACTATGGCAGCCCTGGTGAATGAGGTCTCCTCAAACTACTGCAAGATTTATTTTTTGTATCCCTTAACATAGGCAGCCCTTTGTGTGTAGAAAACTAGTCAGACTAAACTGTAAATATTCCAGAAAGGACTCTCATTCTCTGTATCTGCAGCACTTAGCTGAGTGTCCCACATGTGTAGTGATTTTCCAAGTAGCTATTATGTGCTAGGTGCCAGGTTACAGAGGTGAATAAAATCCAGACCTCATGCTGCTCACAGACTGATGGGGAAGACACAGATGCAGATATGTAATACCAGCACCATGCAATCAATCGTTTCAATAACAGAAGTAAGAACCAAATGCAGTGAAAGCAGTAAAGAGTAATGCTATATGGGAGGGAGCCAAGGGTTTCACATAGAAGATTATGCTAGAGTTGGGTCTTGGAGGATGCATGGGAGTTTGCCTGATTTGTCAAGAGGGGTAGGAGCATTCCAGGACAGAAGGACCAGTGTGAAAAATGATACAGAGACATAAAAAAACACACACAAGAAGGTTCAGGGTACCATGAGCAGTCCTTACCTCAAGCATGAAGTTGGAGGTAAAATGAGAAAACAAAGAATAGCAATGGGAAAGCATGATGGAAATCAGACCATGAAGGACCTCAGGTGCCTGTTAAGTAGTTTGAATGTTATATTCTGAGCTACTAAGTGACTTGGAAATAATGTTATAATCCCATGGTTTCTAATGCATCCTAAAAGTAACAATGACACCAACCTGATTGTCCTTCAGTGGATGAATGGTTAAAAAACACTGTGGAACATCCACACCACAGAAGGCTACTTAGCAATGAAAAGACATGAATTATTGATACACACAACAATTTGGACGGGTCTCAAAGGGGTTATGCTAAGTGGGGGAAAAAGCTAATTCCCAAATATTAAAAAACTGTATGATTCCATTTATATAAGGTTTTTGAAACAACAAAATTGTAGAGATGGATCACGAATTAGTGGTTGCCAAAGATTAGGGATTGGGGAGGAGTATGTGGCTGTGGCTATAAAAGGGTAGTTTGAGGGAGCCTTGTGATAATGGAACAATTCTGCTTCTTCATGGTGGTGATAGTTACACAACTTCCACAGGTGATGAAACTGTAGACATATAAACACACACACGAGTATATATGTAACTGGTATAAAATTAATAAATTCTGTGGACTGTACCAATGTCAATTTACTAGTTTTGGTGTTGTGCTGTAGTTATATAAGATATGACCACTAGAAAAAAAACTGAATTAAAGGTACAAGGAAATTCCAGCCGAAACCGGTTTGGCTCAGTGGATGGAGCGTCGGCCTGCGGACTGAGGGGTCCCAGGTTCGATTCCGGTCAAGGGCATGTACCTGGGTTGCGGGCACATCCCCAGTGGGAGATGTGCAGGAGGCAGCTGATCGATGTTTCTCTCATCATCGATGTTTCTAACTCTCTATCTCTCTCTGTTCCTCTCTGTGAAAAATCAATAAAATATATTTTAAAAAAATAAATAAAAAATAAAGGTACAAGGAAATTCCGTGTGTGTGTGTGTGTGTGTGTGTGTGTGAATTCCTATGAATCTATAATTATTTTAAAAACTTTTAAATGACAGAAGTGGTAATGTGATTGACCTAAAAAACTGGAAAAAGAAGTTTTTTAGTGGAATTCAGATTATTGCTCAGGCAATACTTCTGGTAAAGAATCCTCTTAAGAATTTTAACATGTCTTATGTAACTATACAACACAGACTATATTGACGTGAATATATGTGTTACAGAGAAAATTTTTCTCAATGAAATTGCATCCATCAATATTCAAATTGCTCTAGAGCTAAAGTAACAATGATATAATTGGAGGTAGCTCATCAGTACAAATGTGCTCAATTCTGAATGACAAAAGCACTGAGACGATGTAAAATCTAGTAGCTGAATCATTCTAAAGACTTAGAAAAATGATACCAACAACCAAACAAGCAAAAATAACCAAACCAATCTGGCTTAACTTCGGCTCTGAGTGATTTGGCTTTCTTAGGATGAAAGGCTCATTTGTGTATCTACATCTATCACATATGGTTGCAGATTGTACATCAAACTCTAGCATGGTCTAATGAAGTCTGTTAAAAACACACAAAATTAACATAAAGAAATACAAACGCATTAACAAAGCACAAGTGTAAACACTCTAAGAAATGTAATAAATAGTTCTGTTATTTACATATAGGACAGTCCCCAGGATAAACAGTATGTGGAATCTTGTTCTTTGGACTGACAGTATCATTGAGTAGCAAATTGTTCTCGTGGATTATTTTTCCATCCTTAGCCTTGAAACAATAGCTAATTTTATGCAAGATTCTTGCACAGTGGTAGTGTGGGTCTAATAGTGGATTTGAGCACTTTATTCTTACAGAATTCAGATGCTTCACACACGTGTATATTATTTCTAAAATCCAAGTTCATGAGTTCTTGATTAATGAATGGTAATCACAGACTATGATATGAGTTGGGCTTTAAAAATGCATAAAAAGCAATTATATGAGCAGAAGGCATTCTATTTATTTATCAGGGTTATAGATAAGTCCTCAATGGCCAGGCAGCACCTTACAGCATGATTGGTACCTAAAAGAAGTCCCTGGGGTGGCAAAACAGGTGGCAGATATGGACACAATTACCTGTGCCCCAAGATACAGTCATAGTCCTGAAACTAAAGCAGAGATGATAGCCTCAAAACGGATAAACTAAGTTGGCCCAGGCATGACTATCACCCTCCAAAACATATCCTTCATGGGAATGTCTTACAATAGATTATTGTTTGTTTGTTTGTTTGTTTGTTTTCCCAACCTGAGTGTAAGCCCCAAACCTTGCCTGGTTTCCATACTTTTGTGCACCCAGTTCAGTAAGGTTCCTGGTGCAGAATAGGTGCGCAATAAATATTTGTTGACTAAATGAATATCTCTTTACTCTATAACACTGCTTTTTGACAATTTTTGAGTGGCAGACACTTTTCAAATTCTTATGAAAGCTATGAACCCTCTCCTCAAAAAATATACAAAAAGATAATAATCTTTATCTTCTAGGGTTTGTGGATCCCTATTAAGCTATCCCTAATGAAATAATTTTCAAGGATAAGAATATTATTATTGTTATTTAATCTTCACCCCAGGGTATGTTGAGAGAGAGAGAGAGAGAGAGAGAGAGAGAGGCATTGATCAGTTTCCCTCGTATGTGTCCCAAAAGAGAATCGAACTTGCATCCTGGGTAAATGCCCTGATCAGGAATCAAACCTTAGACCTTTTGGTATATGGGATGACACTCCAACCAACTGAGTCACCCGGCCAGGACAAGGATAAAAGTATTATAATAAACACAATTAGACAGTGACTTTCCATTCTAGTTCCTTCAGACATTTCCCTGATCACTTACGTAAGCCAGTTCCCTCCCCAACTCTATGGCATTATATTTTATGTTTTGCTATTTGTTATCATCAATCAATAGTCTACACAGGGATATTATATTTTAGTGACATCATTTTCAAAGGAAAAAAGATAACTGGGCTAATAAAGCAATTCCTTTCATTGTTTTTAAAGTGTATAGTTAGCCTCTTTCTCCTCTCACCTCTGTCTCTCCAACACTAAGAAAATCTTAGTGTACATTTGGCATAATCTCATTATTTTTTCCCTAAGGTCACTCTGAGTAGAATTTGAAAAAGAGAGGGGTTAAGTCATACTCACACACAAAACCACCTGCCTGTCATAGATAGGAAGGTTCAGAATAAGAGGGGGAGTGGAGACCAGATATCTTATCCAGTCACCATAAACAATAAATAGCATATTACTAGTAAATTCAGAGTACACTGAAGACCACAGGTGGCTACCTTTTTGTCAGAAAATAGCAGGTTTTAGTTACCAGTAATGAAAGGTGCCCATGTGAATCTTACTTACACACCTTTTGGTACAGAGAGGCAATTATCATCCCATCTGAGCTGAGCAACTATTACCAGAAAACCCTTAATAGAAATCTCCTGTGTCTGAAAGCCATCATAAGACCAATCTCTTCCAATACAGTGATACCCAAGCAACTAGGAAATTCTGCCATCAGAAAGGAGGGGGGTTTGTTTCTTCTGGTTTACAAAAAGAAAGCTCGTAGTGCGGCTAACATGCTGGAGACCACAATTCAAATCACCTCTCTGATCTGTCTTAACCCTGAGTGTCCCGTGCCTAGGGGCCCTGCAGAGGATAGCAGCAAGCAGCCCATCTTCATCTCAGCTGCTGAATCGGATGCAGAGCAGCGCTGTGTCCACGGGGCAGGGGTTGGGTGTGTGCCACAGAAGCAGCAATAGAAAGTGCCAGTGCACTCAAGACTGCAGTCTCAGTTAGCAGACTGGCACTGTGGGGCCCCACTCTCCATCATGGAATATCAGGTAAGCAGAGATGCTCACACTGCTGACACATGCGGAGCGGCCTGGAGTCTGGCTGCTTGCATTATGTTGAGGTCCGGTTTTAGCCATGGTTTATAGTGCCCTGACCCCTACCCCCACTCACAGCTTGCTTCCTTCGTGCCTCAAAAATATGTCAAAACAACAGTGCCTGAAGTTTTTTACAATAAGAAGCTTTCCTGTAACTCTGCAAAGAAACTTTTTCAAGGACAAGTTTTATAGAAATTGGTTTAAATGCTTATTTCAAAAATCCCACCTGGGAAACAATCTTGGGCATGCACTATTTTAACTGTGTTACATCTGGACAGTTAAATGTATATCATTGACAAAATCATATCTGCATGTTAGGGTAACCAAAGCCTTTGGAACATGCTTCACTAGCTTTTCTCCTCAACGTTTGCAAACATTCTTTGATATTAGAAACACAGCAGTTTAAGAGCAATAAAGTCAGGAAAGTTCAGTGCAAAGTAGAGGCAGGAGACATATAACTGAATAATGCAATTTTCTACTTCTCAAATGTAAGTCATTCCCTATTTAAGAGAGCATCAACTATCACCATGAGGATTTTCAACTACGGAAAACTACAGAGGACGAGTGACCTTAAAAATTTATGAGGAAACTAGTAGTATTACAACAACTGACTTTTTCTCCATACTTCACAACAGCGTCTACATTTTACTTAAATTTAGACTTAAAAGTCAGTTTTCAATCTAATTTGCAACAAAACTTCCTCAAAAGCTTGCGTAGCGTTTGTTACCGTGATCTTTCAAGAGATAAATAAGAACGAGTACTAGATGGGAAACTATTTTTAATCGTATAATCACAGAAACTACAGTCTGTACCCTAAACTAGGACAACCACATGCTGCTGAAAAGCTACCTGATCTCAAAACCAGTTCCCAGCAGTTGTGTTACTCCCTGCAAACTAGACTGCATACAGCTCCCAGGGTGTACCTAACACTTCAGAATATACAAAACGGGCTGCATGTTTGAAAATCCTATGCACACACACCACAATGTGGGTTTCCTACCCTCCTAAGGAGCTATATCAGGGACACCTGAGAATTCTAAATTAATGGCCCACCAATAAGTAAGTCACTTTGCAAACCTGATGAACTGTGTCCACTGCGCCTGTACAGACCCCGGCAACCCCGGGGGGGAGGAAAGCTTACATCCATACCTATATTTCATGCCAGTCTGCTTGGCGGTGGACTCTTTGAGAGAAATGTGATGCTGAGGGGTGAAGGTCCCCAGGCTGCGCGCGATGATAGCGACCGTGCGGAACTTGGCCCGGGCTGCGTTCACATTGGGGGCGTTGGAGCTCTGCTTGCTCAGAAGTCGGTCCTCACCATTCCGGCTCTTCAGATTGTGCTCTGTGCAGGCTATGGAGACTTGCATCGCTTCCCCGGGCAGCGCACGGTCCCTCTCAGAACCCCTGAACCCAGGCAGTCACGAGAGGTTGAGGAGTTGGGAGGGTTGCTGCTCTTCTTTTAACCCCTCCTTGGCCCCCTTGCTGGGGATGCGATCAGGGGAGCGGCAGGAGAGGCTGCAGGGCACGACGGAGCCCGGACCCCACAGAAGTCGGCAGCCAGCCCCGAAGTTGTCACAGCTGGAGCGCGGATCGAGCTCTCCGATCCTCCCGGCTAGGAATCTCCGCTGCCGAAACAGCCAAATCCATGCAGCCGGGGGGCTTTCGCAGCCGCCTGGAGCTGAGTGTTCGTGCTGCCTGCGCGCAGCCCGGCCGGAAGCCCATCCGCCGTGTCCGAATGCGAGCTCGCCTCTGGGCGCTGGGTCAAATCCACGCAGGCATTCCGCAGCGCGCGCTGCCCGCACCCTCTGGACCACAGGCAGGATGCTCAAGCGGCGCGCTGAGCATCCCGAGCAGCGGCTAAGCCTAATCCGATCCCCCGGGACCGGTGGTCTCCATCCGCGCAGACTGCCTGCTCCTCCCTGCCCCGCTCCGGGCTGTCCTGGGGGCTCCTCAAGACCCCTCCCCACTCATGTTCAGGCCAAAGCTTGGGTGGCTGAGCCCACAGGAGCCCTGGCTTGCAGCTGTGCGGAGAAGCAGGCAGCTCCCTTAAAGAGCTCCTGCCTTTGTGTGCAAGGGAAGGCGAGGATCACTTTCACAGGCTCGTGCGGTAACAGAATCCCGAGGGCTGCTCCTAGAAGCGGGGGAAGGGGGACTCTGCCCAGATTCAACCCAAATCCTGCTGCAGCACAACAGTTAGAACTGGGGGGAGGCAGAGTGGGGGGCGGGGGCGGGTGCTGCCGCCAAGATCATGCCAGTGAATTAACACGGGAATACTCTGACCGGCCGGCAGGCTTGGGAAGACACAGCCGGAAATCCCTTTTAGCCTTGCCAGCATTCATTTCCCCTTTGCATTATTTCTTAAGCAGATAAGTTTGAAGTTTCCTGAAAAGCCACAGTGCAGACTTTTTGGAGTCAGGTCATGGAACTCGCTGCAAAATCTATTCCGGCTCCCAAGGGAGGGCCAAGGATGGGGGAGGAGGCAGCAAGCTAGCACCGCCCGGAGGGGCCTGCACTGGGCAAGCAGCAGGTCCCCATGACCACCCAGCAGGGTCCAGGCCTGGTGTCTGGAAGCATGGGCACTACCCCCTGGTCATCTATGGCCAGCTGGACAAGCACTGTCCCCAGATCAGGGCTGAGCAGCGAGATGGGAGGCGGAAGCATCGCCCGGGGCAGTGTCAGGTGCAGAGCAACTGCTCGATAAATGCGGTTGCATCAAACTGAGCACCAACGGGCCAATAACGACTTATCTCTCCATTCAAAGTGCTTGGAAGCCAGGCTCCTTGTGTAGATGTGCCGGGAGCCGGTCCATCCTTGCTGTTTCAAGGGACCTGGCATATATGGCAT
>NW_006283631.1:4880029-4884299 GCF_000327345.1 Myotis davidii
TTAGACCGAACCTGGCTGGAGAACCTAGCAAGAGAACATGGCTACAGAACCTGGCTGGAGAACCTGGAGAACGTGGCTGGAGAACCTAGCAAGAGAACATGGACACAGAACTTAGCTGGAGATTGTGGCTAGAGATCCTGGCAAGGCTGCTGATCAACTGAACGCTGTCTCCGTGTCATTCCTTCTCCACCGACTCCGTCCACACCTTTGGGGACCCGTGGACCCGCTGGGGTTGGACCCCAGCATAGATGTATTTACAACAAAATTGTGGCTTCTGCAAAATCGGTTTTCGAAGCATGGTTCCCAACAGACACTGCTGTCAAGCAACAAGGAACAGGGTTCAAATCAACAATATTTTTGAGTCATCCCTGCACTGGGCAGTGAAGAGGAATACGGAGAGAAAAATGAACACTGCCCTTCTCCCCAAGGAATTGGCAATCTGGGTGGAAAGGACAAAGCATTCCATCTTTTTTTTTTAATTTAAATTCTTTATTCTTTAAAGTATTACATATGTCTCCCTTTCCCCCCTTGACTTCTCAAAGGGGCTCATTAACAATGTGGGAGGCACGTTAGTTTTTGAATGAGTTGTGCAGACACTAAACACCCTGGGTTTATTTAGCAGGGGAGAAAGTCTCATTTCTTGATTTCCCTCACTTCTATTGAGAACCTACTAAGTATCTGACTTTGTAACTGAGGTGCAAAGATGACTTACAGAGGCTGGACCTCAGGGAGTTCATGGCTGCCCAGGTAGCCCTCAGAGAGGGGTAGGACTTTACTGGGGGGGGGCATGAATTTGATTAGCAGGGGAGGAGGGAGGCTGTCTCCCAGGGGTTGGCAGCGTAGGGAGAACACACACTCCAGCGGTGTCTATATGATAAAAAAAAACATCAAGTTCTTCCCAGCCAAATTAAGTTGTAAGAATTAAATTTTCAAGTAGAACCTGTGCCTGCTTTGAATTCTATCTCAGGTATGAATTTTAACATTTTATAACCTGCACATAAGGTTTAATCTCATTGTGAAATCTCATTCTTTACACTCCATGCCCTTCCCACTCTTACTTGAAAAAAAAAAATAACATACTGCCTCATGTTCAGTGGCTGGGAAGTAACTTTAGGATGGGGTGAGGGCTTTAGCAAGGAACAAATGAACCTAGGAAGCCTGGTTTTTACCCTCAACTCTAAGGAAGGAGTTCTTCAAGCAGTATCTTTGTTCCCTAGAATAAGTAACAGTGGGCAAAGAGGAAGCAGATCACTAGACCCTTTCTTCTTTCACACTAAGTTGGCTCATTGGAAATGATCAGTGTGGATCAGGAAAAAAGTCACAGTGAGAGGAGGAAGAAGTGGGAGGAATCAGAAGGAATGGCTCATAAAAAGGACAAAATAAAGCAGCCTGGGAGGCAAGATGAGCACAGTGATCATCACAGGGCCAGAGGGGTCAGGAGCCAGTGGCTGGGGGACAGGAGGTGCTGTCAATTCTACAGGGAGGAGGGGAATGTCAAGGGTTCAGAAGCTTTGACGCTGTTCACCGAAGTGGCTTTTAAGTTTGCCAAGAATTAGCAGAGCAAGGCCAGCACACATAACCAAAAGCAGAACAGGGAACAGGTTATCAGAATTAAAGCATGCATGGCAGAGCCCCACTGAGTCATCTCTTTATCTCCCACAGGACCTAACAGAGTGCCTCATGCACAGCAGGCCCTCACTCAATAAATAATTGAGCAAGAGAGATAAGGGGGGTGGGGGGAGGAAGGAAGGAAGCAAGAGTGTGGGAATATGCCAAATTCTTGGATAAACATGATTCCTTAAAAAAAAAGAAAGGAAGAAAGAAAATTCTGCCCTTTCTAGTTTCACACAGCCTGAACACTTAAAAGGAGTAACTGTCCCACATTCGCGTCTGCACCTCTTGTGTAGAGACAGGTGTTCGTTCCAGCCTCTGTGTCTCAAAGAGAGTCCAGTAACGGAGGCCCGAGGAATGCTCACAGCACAAGCCCCTTTCTTGCTGCCCACGGTGCACCTTTTCAGATCTGACTCCACAAGGGCTTTCTGACAGCCAGCCAGCAGCATGGTGACTTACCCCAGCTGTGCTCACCCTTCCAACATTAATGGAGCAGTAGGTCTCAGGAGCCCGGAAATTAGATAATAGTTGACTGTGAGAATGCTCATTCCTAATAGGTTTGTGCTAACGGGCCACATGCTAATTAAGCTGGGGAAATTGGATTTGGAATATGTATGCTTTCACTGTCACACTATAGGATTTGGAGCAGTTCTCACTATTACTATTTCAGGTTCAAATAAGCCCCACAAATGATGATTTGTATGTACACATAGATATAGACATGGATATAGACATAGATATAGATATATAGATAGAAACAGATGTATTGTTATGGGTCCTCCCCAATCCATATGTTGAAGTCCTGACCCCCAGTAAGTATCTCAGAATGTAAAAATGTAATTTAGGTAAAATGGGGTCATTAGGGTGGGCCCTAATCCTACATTACTGGCATCCATATAAGAAGAGGATATTAAGACAAAGACACATACAGAGGGAGAAAAACGCTATGGAGAGAGGCCTGCAACAGCAGCCGAAGATGCCACTTTCTCTGTGACCTCAGGTGTTGTTATAGTTCTCTCTGCCCCTTCTCTATCACTTGAAAATTGTTATTTCCAAGACTCTCTCTTGTTCTACAGATCCCATAAAGTGCTTTTTCAGAGAGATGTGGAGTACAGGATTACGTAAAGCCTCATTACCACTAACTCTGCAATTCCATTGTGGTCTGAGCTGGTCTCTATTTATTACCTGACATTTGGAATTCTTTGGAAATAATGCCAAAGGGTCATCATTGGGTCATGGTGACAGAGCTGGTAAGGAACAGACCACAGCCTACTTAACTTGCACCCAGTCTTCTCCTTCTCATCATGGAGTCTTCATGGTAACATGGAAGGGCTCTGGGGTGTGGGTTCAGTTGGTGCTGATGTGAATCCCAACTCTGTTCTCCCCTTCCCTCCCGTGAGCCACTGAGCAGTATTCTCAACCTCCCTGCACCTCAGCATCCTCTGAGGAAAAATGGTGCAAGAACATACCTCTCTGCTGCCTGTGGATTCCTCTAGTATTTTTATGGTTTCCTGTCTTACATTTAAGTCCTTTATCCATTTTGAGTTTATTTTTGTGTATGGTGTAAGTTGGTGGTCTAGTTTCATTTTTTTGCATATATCTGTCCAATTTTCCCAGCACCATTTATTGAAGAGACTGTCTTGACTCCATTGAATGTTCTTGCCTCCTTTTTCAAATATTAACTGAGCATAGTGGTTTGGGTTCATTTCTGGGTTCTTTATTCTATTCCATTGGTCTATATGTCTGTTATTGTGCCAGTACTGGACAGTTTTGAGAACAGTGTCTTTGTAATACAGCTTGATATCTGGTATTGAGATCCCTCCTACTTTGTTCTTCTTTCTCAGGATTACTGCAGCTATTCGGGGTCTATTTTTATTCCAGATGAATTTTTGGAGAGTTCTCTCTAGGTCTGTGAAATATGCCATTGGTATTTTAATGGGGAATGCATTGAATCTATAGATTGCTTTGGGTAGTATGGACACTTTAATGATGTTGATTCTACCAATCCATGAACACCTTATGTACTTCCATCTGTTTATGTCTTCATCTATCTCTTTTTTCAGTTTCCTGTAGTTTTCTGAATATAGGTCTTTTACCTCCTTAGTTAAATTTATTCCTAGGCATCTTAATTTTTTTGGTGTGATGGTAAATGGGATTGTTTTTTTAATCTCTCTTTCTGTAAGTTCACTAGATGAATACAGATGCAGCAAAATCTCAGACATATGCCGAAGCAATATCTTCAATGATACAGCTCCTAGGGCAGTCATGGCGAACCTTTTGAGTTTGGCGTGTCAGCATTTTGAAAAATCCTAACTTAACTCTGGTGCCATATCACATATAAAAATTTTTTGATATTTTCAACCATAGTAAAACCAAGACTTGTATTTTTGATATTTATTTCATATATTTAAATGCCATTTAACAGAGAAAAATCAACCAAAAAATGTCATACGTTTGCCATTACTCCTAGAGAGAGGAAGGAGAGGCTGGAGAGAGAGAGAGAGGAAGGAGAGACTAGAAAGACAGAGGAGTAGAGGGTAGAGGGAGAGGAAGGAGATACTAGAGAGAGGAGGAGGAGGGACTAGAGAGAGGAGAGGAGAGGCTAGAAAGAGGCATGAGAGAGAGGAGGAGAGAGAGATGAGAGAGAGACAGACTGCAG
>NW_006283631.1:4884576-4893857 GCF_000327345.1 Myotis davidii
AGAATACTATGCTACTGTAAAAAAAGAATGAATTCTTACCATTTTAACACCATAGATAAAACTGTAGAGCATATGCTAAGCAAAATAAGCCAGTCAGAGAAAGATAAATATTCCATGATCTCACTCATTTGTGGAATATAATGAACAACATAAACTGATGAAAACAGATCCAGAGACAGAGAAGCATTGATCAGACCGTCAAACCTCAGAAGGAAGGTAAGGGAGGGTGGGGTTAAGGGGGAGAGATCAACCAAATGACTTATATGCGTGCATATAAGCGTAATCAATGAACACTGACACCCGGGGGGGTGAGGGTCTTGGGGGGGGAGGTGGGCAATGGAGGGATAAAGACACATACCAGGATGTAATACCTTAATCAATAAAGATAATAAAAAATTTTTTAAAAAAGAACATACCTCTCTAGGTAATAGTGGGAATTGCATGAAATAGTGCTTGACTCATAGAAGGCACTTAATAACTGTTAAGTATCCAACTCAATTTATTAAATATGGGGCTATTGGGAACTCTTTAATCTCTCAAACAAGCACACCAGGAGACTTCAGCAATTACTAATAACAGTAACCCTTAGACAGCACTTCCTATAGCCTGGGAACTCTTAAGAACACTTCACATGTATTAACTCATTTACTCTTCATAAAACCCCATGGGGAGGTGTTATGTTAGCAACACCATTCTATAGTTTAGAAAATATGTAACACAGAGAAGTAAATAAGTTGTCCAAGGTGACACAGTCAGGAAGCTCCAAATCTGGGATTTCCCTGTGGGTAGCTGCCTTCTTAACACTGCACATGCTGCTCCTCACTGCAAGAATTTCCTCGTGAGAGGGCTTTAAATAGTGTCATTTCATTAATATCATTTAAGAAAAATCATATTCTTATTATGAGGGGGAAAAATTCAATATTAAAAGTCTAAAAATTTCAGAACAATTAAAGCATTCTTGGTAGCTTTTTGAGTATGCCTTTTATCAACCTTTTAAATAGTTCATAATACTTTATTCCCATTACTCAAGAAAAAAATGTTTTCCTATTACCTGGAAATTTTTTTATTGATTCAGTTTCTTACAAGTAAAGTCAAATGCTTTTTGCTGAGTCTACTTAGAATTTATGGTTTATTTCCATTGGAAGCCACAGCCAGCCAGGGCCGGGAAACATTCAATTATGCAGCCAGGGAAAATTGGATTCATTCAACACAGAAAAGATCTGCTAATATCCAAAGAATTTTAAACATGCAAGTGTACAGATGGCAAGCCAGTTTGTGTGCCTATTATTTGCTATTAGATGAGGAATTATGAGGGTGGGAGCTTGCTATTTATCAAAAATTCTTAACATGTAGGTTTGGAGAACAATTGATTATACTCTGACAAATTGAATCAGTTATGAAAATTAGCATGGGTTTAGATTTGCATGAACATAGGTTTGGAATAACAGAGAAAGTAAAATTGAGAGGCCAAATTGGAAATACTCAAGGCTCTACTGAATGGAAGAAACTTCCAGATGTCTACTCTTCTGCTTCCCTAGAAGAAAAGTGTCACCAGAGAATCCTTACGTGGATACTCTGAGATCGAGCCAATATAAGGATTCTAACAGTATCAGTCACATGTTCAAAAACCAAAACATAATTAAAGGATAGTAAAGCTTTTCAATTAACAGTGGAAATATATCCACAGCCACTGATAAATACGTCCTTAATTCAAAACTTCTGACAAATCAGATGTATCAGCAAGATCTCCAATATTGTGCATCGTTTTATAGATTCAAGGGAAAGTTTCAGAGTGCTATAGTGTGGAAAGTACGAAATTCACAATTCATTATTGTGTTCAGGCCTCTTCATGGTTGGTAATTTCTCATAAACTTGTCAGGAACCTGGTTATAAAGCTGGGCGAAAACAGGGACATGTGGGCTGTGTATTTTTTATAAATGTTATTAGTTCTTTCTAAATTATTAGCCATTAATATAATTTCTGCTGCTGCTTCTAATGGAAAAAGCTGGTCGGAAACATTTGCTATGTCTTCAGACAAAAGATTTTTCTAAATAACTAATATCACAGAGAATTTGTTTTCTAAGATAATTAGAAATATTATATTTCATCCAATTTAAGATTCCATAAGACATATCAATATTTTGATTACCACCAAAATAAAAAATTGTGGCCAATTAATTATGACACAATGCTTTTTTCTACCTTAAACTTTGTATTTAAAAATTATTGAGTCTTTTTAGACTTAGGTAGACTTTTCAATCCCAATTTTCACTCTTGTACATATTTAAAAAGGAAAATATAAGGGGAATAAATTGGCTAAAGTATTCCCCAAGTGTGTTCCCATTTAGAAGTTGAAGCTTCTGGATATTTTACTAAGAGTCATCAATGTCCACACCATCATTTTTTTGTGTTGGTATTGCAGCTTTGAAAACAAAAAAAAAGCTCTACTAATGTCTCTGGGATGTTTTCCAAGCTGTTGACACCCCCTCTGAAAGTTGTGATGCATGAGCCAGCAGCAACTAGGAATTATGTCACAATTTCAGCAAAGGAAAAAATATGTGCTTCAAGGGATTGATGAACTAAGATGATTTCTAAGATAGTATATTATAAGCTCTTATTTCAGGCCAACTAAAATATTGTGGTAGAAAGGAAGGAAGAAAGGGAAGGAGGGAAGGAAGGAAAGAAAGATTTTTGAGCACCCACTATCTACTGGGCATTGTGTCAAAGTCTTCTATAACATTATATCATTACTGAGGGAAAGGAGGCAGAAAAAAATCTGCCTTTGCTAAGCATCTAAATTAATTGGGATCTCAACTAAGTAATCTACAGGTGGAGTTTCATAAGCCTTCATCTTCACCCTTGAAAAACTGAGAAATGAATCAGACTCTGGAATTGCTTTCTGCATAAAGTCACCCTTGCCTGATCAGGTTGAGAAAAATAAAGCAACTAAAGATCTTTCCAAAACTATTTTAATGGATTAATATTTACTTATTTGAGTTCAAAGTTATTGGACATCTTAAGGTAAGAGAAACTATATTACACATGTCACTTTACCTCATAATATCTAACATATTTTTCTAAAAGATGTATTCTCTCTTTATTCCATTCATTTTCAAAGGAAAGGTGTTATAAAAAGAGCATATCTAAGATCCTATGAGATTTCTTCTCACTTAATTCCCTTCCTTTGGCACATCACAGAAAGGTAATGTAGGAGACCCCTCAGGCTTTCATCTCCTTTAAAGCAAAACTCATTTGGAAGATATAAGGATCAAGCTCTCACCTTATACCCTGTGAAGTACTGTATTGTCTAAAGTTTTTTTTTATAATGCACATGTATTACTCTTAGAAGTAAAATAAAATAAAATACTTTTTAAAGTTATTTTTCCTATTATAAACTTACCACAAATTTATCTACTAAGAAACAGGATACATGGAAGCAAGACCCAAAAAAATATGTCAAGTATTGCACTGATCCAGACTTTCAATGTTTAACATTGTTGTCAATATCTTCTTGGTTTTCATATTTTTCATTTTCTGTGCATAATTTGGTGGTTGCTGTTGTTGCTGCTGTTGTTGTCTTATGCAATTGAATACTTTTCAAAGTATGAATCAGTTGCCACATCCTATTATTTTGCATTTGTTTGTCTTTTCATCTTTGTATATTATATATTCTTAACTCAATTATTTGTTTTCACCATTCATTGATCACCACATCAATCTGCATTTTTCATTGTTGAGTTGACAAGTTCTATACCCTAATGAGGCAAAGAGATAGAAAACTCAGCCCCTTTTAAAAGGGTTTTCTTCCTGGCTGGAAACGGTGCAAACCTTCACTGATAACTAGTTGTCTACTCTAAATGTCAGGACAAGTGGTATAGCTGATACACAATATAGAGAAAGAGGGAGAGCTCACTGGGGGGTTGGGGCAGGTGGAGAAACTATGGTGGCATCAGAAAAGATCTGAGCACTAGGGACAGAGAGAAGAACCCGGGCAAGGAAAGAGAACAGGGGAAGGAGGAGACACCAGCAAAGGAAGCAGCTTCAGGCAAGACAGGGAGGTTGAGAGGCCTATTGGGAATTAATGAGCAAAACACTTGGAACCTTATTTGAAAGAGAGTGTAGCTAACAAATGATGCAAAACAAATATACAGAAATCAACTGGAATCTGTTGTGTGCAGCCTGGAATAAAAGTCTAGGTAAAGACTCCCCTCCTTTGGGCAGTTGGGAGAGGGGTGTGGGGGAGGGGGGCATCTGAAGGAAGAAAGTTCATCAAGGATTCTGGTCTGGAGTGAGCAGTGTAAGCAGTATCTTTGGAAGATCCATTTGGGAGCCAATAGGATGGCCTGGAGGTATAAGAGGTTCAATGCAGGAAGACAGCTGGAGACTGCTAGAATCAGCTGGCCATTAGGTAAAACCTGTTGATGGAAAAATGATACTTTTAACTGCCAGTTATAGCAGAAAAATGATGGAGAAATCATCTTTGATCGTTTCAGCCCACATTGCACTGTGAGCTGCAGAAACAGTTCACAAAATAATATGTATAGTATGAGCCTGTTTTGACAGAAGCAAAAGTTATCTCTCCCTGCAGAGACACAAAGGAATATAGCAAATACACTGGGTATATTTAATATGCCCAAATATTATCTGTAGTTTCCTGTGGATGGTGGAAACCTGGGTAATTTTTATTTCCTTTACTTTGATAGTATATGATTTTCTGCTGTGAATACATATTATTTTTGTATTATGAAACAAAAAAATGGTACTCAGAAAAATAGAAGTGATGCTTAAAGCAATGAGGAGCCTGTACGTGTACTTATCATGGAGAGAAGACCAATGACTTTCCTGCTTTTATTTCACAGTACCCAGTACTGTGGGATAAATGTCACTGAGCCTACTCAGCTCGCTTTTTAACGAACAAGTATCAAGTGCATATTATCCAGGATGTGACCATTTAGCTTTACTGACTGATATAAAGAAGAATTTGGCAAATCAAATCACTGTTTATTTGTTTCTCCATAGATTTGATATGGATACCTGCTGGGGAGGCAAGCCAGAAATGGTCTGGCTCTCTAAGAGTAGCAACAATTAAACATGAAATAGTAAAGGAATTTTTGGTAATAACGACTATGAACTCTATCAACCTAAGCCTGGTTGACGCTCCCTAGAATTGCCCTCTACTAAACAGAAGGGAACCTATGTAAGTCCAGGGTCAGCCAAATTAATGCCAGCTGAGCTCCTTAGAAGAAACGGATATGTCTCAATCTATCACATGCAGAGGGTGCCTTAGTAATTACTGTTGACTGAATAAATTCATTTCTACCAAACTCTTGGATAATGACAGAAGTGGGTGGAAATCTGCTATATAGAAATATAGTCACTATGCTGAAATTTCTGAGATATCTTTAATAATTGTAATTTTTCCCCATTATTCTGCATTCACCCTTCACCCTACCTCCTATTTGTTTTATTTAGACATCCATGGAGTCACCCACATTGTGGAATGAGGCGACAAAGCAGCCAATGACTGCCAGAACTTCCAGGGACACCAGAGTCACAGAGAGCAGAGCTGGATACAAGGCAGTGCAAGGTTTGCAATCAAAGATACTGGGTGCAGCAGAATGCCCCCAAGGACTAGGGGAGACAACTTTGGGACACACAGGCACTAGGTGGGCAAGGGCCAACTCAGAGGAGAGCAACAAAACCTGGAGAATGGCCTAAAGATCAGCTCTGATGGGGAGTTGGAACTTTGAATTAGCTAAATGTTTACCCAAAGCTCCTGTTTGGAAAATGAATGAGCTACCTTCAACAGCAAGTTATAGGCTTCTTCGTGCCCTTAGCAGAACTAGAGGGTTTAGAGCCAGATGAGGACAGTCAATAAAAACTCCTTTTCTGACCGTGGATGGACATTTGCAGGATGTGGAAGACTCCCAGTGATCTGAGGGTCTCATGCTGTCACTTTTGACCTCAGACCTCCCAGGCTGATTTTCCAGGATGAACCTTCCATGTCCCCCAATAGCCAATTCTGGGTTTAAGAGGCCTCACTTTATCAGATTATAATGTCTCCTTGCCTCTATCAGAGGATGACTCAGGTCTTCTTAAGCGGGCTTGAGCAGATGGACAAGGTGCGCAAAGATTATGACTGGGGAGTTTTCTTCTTGTCACTGATCTCACTTTGAGCCTCAGGCACAACCCCTAGATGCAGGAGGCCCTCCCAGGGTTTGCTGCTGCAGTGAGCTCACTGAGTCTCTAGGTCCCAAGAGCTGCCTTTGGCTTGTACCCCAGTTGTTTCTAGGTTCATTTACAGATCAATTCACCCATTTATAACTCCTTAAGTGACATTTTAAATGGAGGTCTCACTAGCAAATTGGAAGCAGAGTCATCCCATTTCCCTGCTAGTCAGATTGCATTTTCTGTACAAACCGCTGTTATGTTCCACATGGGGGGGAGGGGACAGGGGTAGCCATTCCATAGCTAATATCATTATTTAGCCTCAGTGCTCACTCACTCAACAGCATTGCATAGTACTATAGCAATACGGCTGTTGATTATAAAAGCTTTCACGTGGGGGAAGAGGAGAAAGAATTTTTGGACACCTAACATTTTTGGCTTGGGGCTTTACCTTTTAATTGATTAGAAATTAGTTATTTAATGTCACATGTAGATGTAATGTAGATGAGAAAATATGTTCCTCCTAGCAAATGATTGCCTGATTTTAATGTCCCCGTTATCATTCTTAATTGTTAACTGTCTTCTGAAATTCAAAAGGCAGTCATGTGGAGGAGGGAGGACATTTGGGAGTGTTGCTACAGAGGATAGTAACAGGACCACGGGGAGCTGGCAGCAGGACCTGCTGACAATGGGGGCTGTTCTGCACACTGCTGGACATCTGGTAAGCTTGTTGCTGATGGAATCCTCAAATTGTGGCCACAGGACCAGATGCAGTACATGGTAGAGAAAGAGAGGATTTACTTGTCTGGATGGTAGTTGTATTTGATGGACTCTTTCAGGTGCTAAGAAACTGAAATGGGTTTGTTCTTTCGCATATCCAACATCTCTCCTCCCTTCTTCTAATAAGAGCATCCTATATTTCAAGTGGGACAGACCCCTACTCTCAGGCTCCTGGTGTGGGTCACAGTGATTGACTCACAATGGTCATATGACTCAATTCAATTCAATACTACTAAATCCTGGGACTTTTATTAGAAAGAGTTTTTATTCTTTTTAACTATTAGCTAGGTAAGCATAGGAAAGAACCTGCTTGAGAGTGAACTGCAAGGTCATTAGGAGACCATATTCTCTAGTGTTCCCATCTTCTCCTGGCCTCCCTCAGCAGGTGGTGTCTGCTCTTTCCTACTCTGGTGTTTTATTCACTGTGTCACTGTGACTCATCTACTTGGTCTCTGCTTCCATGGTTCTTGGACAATAGATTGCCTAATTGCAAACTTCCTATTTAAATCCCCAAGAGAAAGACCCTGACCAACCACCCACTCCCATTCATGTGATACACACAAGTAAACTCTGGATCTCATACTGGCCATCCTAAGAGGCTATCTTATGTCAGGCACTGTTATGGACTGAATATTTTTGTCTCCCCCAAATTCGTATGTTGAAACACTAACCGCCAATGTGATGGTATTTGGAGGCAGGGTCTTTGGGAGGTAATTAGGTTTAGATGAGGTCCCAAGGGTAGGGTCCCCATGATGGTATTAGTGTCCTTACAAAAAGAGAAAGAGACTAGACTTTCAAAATTTTCTTTTTAGGTAAGGATGTTATAGATGTAGAAGCTGTCCTCAGAATGTGGCTCTAGGCATGGACCAGATCCCTTCCCAAACAATTTCCAAGGTCATTTCCAAGTTTAAGTTTCTACAATTCCCTTTTTCCTTTTTAATCCTCTTTTAATTGTTTGTTTAGATTTTTATTAGTATTGAGATGTTTCCCACAAATATTAATAAAGGAAGTTGCCAAGGAGACAACTTCATTCATTTTTCTTCTCTCACCCGCTACCCAACACCTGTCCCACTAAGGTCTTGGTCACCAGTTTTTCACAAAGGGAAGGAGATTTAAAAACAAAACCAAATCTGGGGCACCTGAGACTTGTCTGATATGATATGGTAGTTCAGTAAGGCCATGGCAGGAAAAGGATGATATACTCATGGGCCATCTGAGAAGAGTGATACAGAGACCACTGACAAGGGACTGTCACTGAGGCCACAGAGCCTCAGGCCTAGTAATAGCTGGATCTATGACCAGCCTTAGGCCTGCAGAACAATTTGAAGGTCGATGGGGCTGAGTGGTGAGGACCATCTGATAGAAACAGTGACCCTTATTGGAGGGATAGGGCCAGCCCAAGGAAAGAGTTCAAGAAATAAATATCCCAATTACTCTTCTATGTCCTGCCAACTGGCTTAACCCAACTAGAAGCCAAAAGTCACAGGAGCATACAGCAGCCACATGAGGTGCAAAGCAGAGTAGGAAAGGGTAGGGCATGGGTCTGGACAGGTAAATGGAAACTCTTCAACATACATTGGGAGGGGATTACTAAAGCTACGTTTTTCTTCAAATAGGCAGGAATAGCTCAATACAACATAGCTGGCTGATAAGCCTTTGCTGTAACAGGCTGATGCAGGGCTGCTTTTGGGACATTGAAAACAGAAGATGCCACCACCCAGACAGTAAGCATCCACTCATATTGGTGGGACTGGTTTGTCCTGCCTGAGGGTCTCATGAAATGAGAAACTGCTGCCTTTATGAAATGCGCAGTGACCTGTAGAGACTATCTGGAGTGATCCGTTTAAAGCGGCACTAGCCATACATGCTGGGCCACATCCTTCAGGCATTTCCAAAGAGACAATGGAATAAAATACTTTCAATCTTTTAGTAAAATGCCTAATTTTAATCAAACTGTGAAGAAGTATTATGTTTGAAATGCAGGAAGTGAAAAATATAAAGAAGAAAGGTGGTTTTGGGGAGCACTGCTTTGCACTTAAGGTTAAAAGAGAAAGATGATTTGGTACTGGAAACATGATGTTTTTCATTTTTTAGTTTAAAATTAATCCACTAAAGCCTAAGACACAAACAAATTTACTAAAATTATTCAAACTCAGCAGTCTAACTAAGGCTGTTTTTTCCCCCTGCCTTTTTCTAGGGAGAAGCTAATATTGCAAAGAAATCACATTGCTCCTCCATTCTTCAGTGGGCACTGTTCTAGGTGCTGAGAAGGAACATTCCAAGAAAAACAAGACCCATATTTTCTCAATCAACTTAAAGTTTAAAAAGATAGA
>NW_006283631.1:4894058-4901484 GCF_000327345.1 Myotis davidii
GACAAAAACCCATAGATACAGAGAACAAACTGATGGTTGCCAGATGGAAAGCGTGTTGGGGGTCTGGGTGAAAAAGGTGAAGGGATTAAGGAGTACAGATTGGCAGTTACCAAACTGTCACAGAGATGTAAAGTACAGCATAGGGAATACAATTACATTGTAATAACTATGTATGGCGCCAGGTGGGGACTAGACTTATGGGGGGGGGGTCACTTTGTAAGTTATATAAATGTCTAATCACTATGCTGTACACCTGAAACTAATATAATATGGAATGTCAACTGTAATTTAAAAATTAATAAATAATAAATCAAAGAAGAGCCGAAACCGGTTTGGCTCAGTGGAATCTCTCTCCCTTCCTCTCTGTAGAAAAAATCAATAAAATATATTTAAAAAAATAAATAAATAAAATAAAATAAATCAAAGAAGAAAGAGAAGCAGCAGCAGCAACTGCTGCTCAGGTAATTTTGGGGTGGTGAGGACTGCCAAGCAGACATTCATTTGGACTCTATGACAATCAGAGAAGGCTGCATGGAGGAGATGATATTTGCTTTGGATTTTGTTTTCGGTCACAGGAGCCCATTGTTAGACAGACAGACAAAGACACCTCAAGAGAGGGTCGGGTATGAACAGAGACATGGATGCATGAAGTCCTGGGCAAATGTAGACCAGAGGAGGCAAGTGGTATACTTGGATGAGGTTGTGAAAGAGGATGTTAGAAGGAGATGGAGCAGAAAAAAGGTGTTGAGTCCTATCATGAAGAATTTAAATATCAGCCTACTTAACCTTATTCAGGAGGCAATAGAGACTGATGAGCAGCATGTCTCGTTGGGATGTATGTTACATATATTCTTCGTGGTTTAATTTTGAGCATCACAGTCTATAGCAGCTCTATCTTACTGCCTCATGTCTGTGTCCAATTTGTTTTTGTGACAGTAAAATCTGTAGTGCGGTCATCCCTAATGTTCCATATTAAGTCACTTCAACTAAATGATATTAATGGTTTCAAACTGTAAGTAAGATCTGGCTCACAGCACCCTCGTGGATGATGGAAATAGTTCAATACCAGCCGGACGAAGGAGCTTGGAATGAAAGTGGTTTGTTGGAACAAAGTAGCCTATAAATAGTCATGCTGGGACAGGTAGGCTGTGTTGCTAAAAGGCCCTCCCACTAATTGGCTGAATATTCCATAAGCCAGTGTGACTACAGAGAGGGGCTGGTGTGTCTCCCACACAGTCAACTGGGGAGCAGGGAGGAGAAGAGAGGAGCCTGCTAATTAATCTCCAGTTCTGCCATTGTAACTCACTGCAGTTTTCCTTTCTATGGGGCAATTGGTCTTAAAAATGAAAAGAAAAAAAATCATTCTGTTCCCTTTATAGCGTTCATTACCTAACAAAGGCCCAAGCAGCAAATGCTTTTGGATTTTGATGTTGAAGAAGACTGGAGGATGGCAAGGAGGTTGTGGGAAATCACATCTATGGTTGTGAAGTTCACTCTCTAACTGACATGAAAAGGAAGCGAAAGTCCCCAGCCTAGCCCTTAGCAACTAATACTTCATCTGCTTTAGGGCTCAGTTAGGAAAATAGAGCACAATGAATCGCATTGTCAGCAGTGAGCCTTTGTAATTAAATATCAAATATTGAGGCGGCCTTGTGAGGAGTTCACACTGAGACATCATGTAAGCCTGGGAAGAACTGCAAACAGTCCTTGATGAGAGGTGGTTGAGCTGTGCAAATACTGCTCTTGGCCTGAGCAGCGGCCACTGAGAAGCTGCAAAGACAAGTCTGGAGACCCAGTGATGTCAAACAACCATCCACTGCCACCCTAGGAAAATGTTTTATAAACACCTATTACATAAAATCATAAATTTACTGGCGAGAGGCAGAGAAGAAGGGGAATGTATCTGCCTTTCCCATCTCCTTAAGAAGCCTCAGTTTCCCCTCACATCTCTTTCACTGGGTGTGGATCACACACCCACCCCTAAACTGTCACCAGGTCAGGGGCATGAGCCTCCAAGGCTGGCTTACACCGTGGTTCTCACCTAGAAGGCTTGTTAAAACAGACTGAGGTCCTCTCTCCCAGCATCCCTGACTCAGTAGGTCTGGAGTGGGGCCTAAGAATTCGCATTTCTAACAAGTTCCTGGGTTGATGCTGTGGATCCTCACATTGAGAACATGGCTTAGACAAATCAAGGTTCACCCTTAGGTACAGGGAAGAAGCTAACATCTCTTAAACATGTGGCTGCTTGGAGAAAAGGGAACCAAATCAAGATTCCCTTAGTGAGAGAAAGTATAGGCGTGTGGCTCTTGAATGGCAACCACCAAAGTCTTCTGGGTTGGAAGCCACTAAAACCTGAACTTCTTCACAAAGAGGCCATCTTTTGTGGTCTGAATTGCTTCTGGCTTCTTGCTTACTTGGTTAATAACACTCAACTCTGCTGCTCCCAACAAGCCCAGCGCGAGCCCTGAGATGGAACCTATGTTGGAGATGGTCAGTGGCCATCAGCAGACCCCGAAGGAAGGCATAGAAGGCTCCGTGGGAAGGCATACTTGCCAATGCACTCCAGCAAGGAGCACCAGCTATGCATCCCACTTCAGTGCAATGTCCTGGGGCAAGTATCTGTTTTCTGAGATAAATTATGAAACACACAATAATCAACCGATGATCTTGAACTGTCCCTTTAAAATGAAATAATCCAGACTTTATAAATACAAGTCTGGTGCAGCAACCTGCCTTTTATGTGTCTCCTGTGTGTGTGCAATATCCCAAGTATATAGTTATAATTATGCTATGAGCTGGGCCAAATATTAGTGCTCCATCAGTGCTCTGTGAGAATATGAGCCATTCAATAATCTGTTAATTTGGCCTTGCCTTGGCCTTTCATGTCACAGATAAGCTCTGCTCCCTGCACAGTTTTGATTCTCATTAACTTCAGGGTGTTAGGAATTGAGACAGAGGGATTTGAGAGAATTCAGAGTGAAGTGACTGATGGGTGAGTTTTCTTGTTCAGATAACCCAGTAGGAAGGACATAAGAGCTTATAAAACAATGTGTGTAGAAAACTGTTTATTTTCTCCTACCATAAGTCCCCATCCAAGCTCCCACACTGAAACAGGAGTCTTTCCTGAGTACTTTGGGGTGAGGATGGATAGTGTTTTAAGTGATACATCTTGGGCACTCAGCCGTCCACAGCCATCTTATCACCAGGGCCCTGGGTATTTTCCAGGCCCTGGTAAACCAAGAAGCCCTTCTAATCCACGTGCCAATTCTGGAGAACAGTTACTTTGAAGACAGCCTCCGTCACACCAGGTTTTGAAGGAAGAGAAAATATATTCCATAACATTCAATACTGTCTTTCCACAGAAGCTCATCAGCTGCTTGAAATAGAGTGCTCTCAAAGACAATCCATTAGCCATGCCTTTCTTTTGTCAATTTGGACAGAATTTGAAATAACGAAAGAATAAACAATGTGTTGGCTTATCAGCCATACACAGTACTTAGCACTACTCTACTTCCCAGTCAGCGGGAAAATAGGTGAAAACATACTGATAAGAGGTAAAAGAAAAGATACCACTTTCAGTCAGTTTTGGTCTGAATAACATGAAACATTTTGCCAAGGGATAAATCCACATGTGTACTGTTTCATGTGTGGACACGTTTCCCGCATAGAAGATGCTGAGGCAATGTCCCAAGGCCAGTGTCCTTGGCTGTATGGCTCAATGATGCCCTCCACAGGGAAAACCAGGTCCTTCTCATCTGCCATGCCTAGAATGTAAGATCTTCTCATGTCCTGGTGGGGGGTAGCGGGGGAGATGGAGGGCAGTCATCCCAGCCCAGGAATCAGGCTCTAATCACCAGCAATGAAGAAGCTAGCGCTGTCACCACAGTGGGCCAGGGCATGGGTACCTTGAGCAATTGAGACCAGAAATCACAGCTTCCTTTGTAGGGGCTGCATGAAAAATACAAGCTCTCTGTCTCCAACACAGTTTGGACTAACAAGGACTTTGACAGACACTCAGCAGGTTTTTACCTACAATCTATTAGATTAGGCAAATTTTCTAAATCTTTGCAGACAGATTTAAAAGTTAGCAGCCTAAATTTCAATTTCATAGACTACCTAATCTCGAGGAGCACACCTATAGAAAAAAGCCTCTTGCTGTCTGACTATACATTGATATTTTAGAGCATATGAATAGATTTTTTTCTGTACATATAAATCTACCCACTGAGTGGGTGGGAATTCCCGTTACTGCATCATCCTCTGAGACCACCCATTCATGGGAGAGGACACCCATCCTAGGAGCAGACTCAGGAGTGTGGTCAGCTGGGCAAAAGCCACTAGCTGTCCTGGGAATGCAGAGGATGATTCTATCCAGGGGTAAATATGTTTCCATATTTCTGCTAGTATTAGAATATATGCTTAAATATTCAATACAATTGCTACACTTTTAGAACTTCCTTCCTTCCTTCTTTCCTTTCTGCTCTAAGACATGTAAGGGTTGAGCAGAACATATCACCACCTTAACTTAGATATGGCAAATCACAAATGCAAATTAGAGGGTCTGCCACCTCCCTGCTCAGCCTTCATTCTATTGTTTTCCAGCACATACATCTAGTCACTTATAGTTGGGAGGCAGACATGACAAACATACAAACATTATCAAAGAAAACATTAGAAAATGCATCACTTTTCATTAAGAATCATTTATTCAAATACATCCAGAAGGAAAAGGTTGAGTAATGTTTATTTTAGGTGCCTCCATCTTAGAGCTAGTGACGGCTCCCTGTGTGCACCTGCCCAAGTGGGAGGCTTGAGGCTAACGAATGAGACTGGGTTTGAAGGGAGAGACAAGCCTCAGCTTTGAGCAGGTCCAAAGGCTTTGTGACGTCGGGGAGTCAGAACAAGGCGGCAGCTGTGTGTAGGTGTTGAAGAGAAAGCCCAGAACCACACAGATTAAAACCAAGAGGCAGCTGCTGTGCCCCCAAAAAGTGACAAAGAACAGAGCACCGGGAAGCCAATCAGAGCAGAGAAATGTGAGCCGAGAAACAGGGAGGCACAGACAGTGTCCAGAGTGGCCCTGGGGCCTGTATGGATCGTCCTGTGCCTCTCCCCAGGCTGCTCCAGCCTGTCTCAAGAGCAGAAGTTCCACCCCTAACGTGACTCAAAGCCTCTAATCTACAAACAGGTTGCATTTTATAGACACTATGAATCTTAGAATTAATCCTCTTTCCCACTTTCCTTTGGTCACTAAGAAGCTCAAAGCTCATGGCCCACTTGTGAGTTGAGAGAACTTCTTACCATACATTTCTCTGGTGTTAATCTGTCCAAACCTTATTATCTTCATCCCACTCAGAATCCCTAATATATTTCTTCTGATTGCCTTAAATATTAGTAACAAGGACAATTAGGCAATTAAGCATACCTACTTGCAAGTGGTTTATATTTCGGAACTTTGGCTTCAGTCCATTGTTTGGAACTCAGAACATATTTTACTGTAAAAATTAACTAAAGCCTCTATCTTACACAGCCTTTTAAACTAATATTGCAAACACACTCAAGTATTCTCTTTGCTGGCCATGTCTCCTAGCATCGGGTTTTTACCTGGTGCCTAGTAAGTTATTCACCAGTTAGCCAAACTCTTCGATGAGCTAGAGATCTAATTTTGAGTTTTCATTTTTTGTTAAGATCCCCCTCTGGGTGCCTTCCAACTTCTTAGTTATGCATCAAAGAATGATGTGAAATGCAGCAGACTCAAGAAAAAACGTGTGTAGATTTTAAAAATATTAAAGTAAACAGAGCTTCCTCATGCATTCACAATATCACTTGTCAATTTCTAACAAGATACTCATGCCCACGGCACATTCTAGTTAAATGGCTTGAAGGTATTAACCTAAAGATGGCTCAGATGTTGAGAGGTCTGACTGTGACATTTATCTCCCTCTCATCCTTAGGGTATTTTGTCTCATCTAGCTGAGAAGACTGAAATTCCCTTTTGACATTATCCCCTAAGACCATCCATTCATTGAGAAGGTACCTTCCCAAGTGCAGACCCAGAAATGTGGCCAGAGAGTCAAAGCCATCAGTTCTCCTGAAAGGCTGACAGCTACTCTACCCAGGGGTGAAAAAGAGAGTGGCTTCTCACCGATGGTAAGTATCCCAGCACGCACTCAGGGGCACTACATGTTGCAGGGTGGTGCACAAAAAGCTTGTTGCAAGAATAAATGTTATTAGTTGGAGCTATGGGATCTGGAGCAAATGACTATATGGCACACAAGAGGAGAAGAAGGAGGAAGAGAAGAAAAAGAAGAGGAGGAGGAGGAGGAGGAGGAGGAGAAGGAGGAGGAGAAGGAGGAGGAGAAAGAGGAGGAGGAGGAGTAAGGAGGAGTAGGAGCAGAAGGAAAACAATGAAATCTCCCTCCCACCCTCCAACACAAGCTGGCCATGGGCAAACTTATAGATGGGACAGAACTGATTTGGATCCTGATGCCATCCCTTCCCAGCTCTTTGAACTTGTTTTCTTCCCTGTTAAAGAGGAGAATTGTCCCTGTTGCATTCTAGGGCCAATGACTTCCTTGGTACACTGGATTCCTTCCACTCCTTTGCAACGGTTTTGATCTTGCCTCTCCCCTACATTGTCAGTCTCTCCCTCAAAACTGGATATTCCTGACAGCATTTAAAGGTGCTACAGAACCTCCAACCTTAAGAAAGATTCTCCCAGACCCCAAATCCCTCTAGCCATCATGCTAGTCACTATCCTCCTATATAATAAAAACCTGATATGCTAACAGTACGATCATCTGGTCACCCGTTCAACCAATCAAAGCACAATATGCTAATGATATGCTAAGGCTGCTCAACTGCTCACTATGACATACACTGACCACCAGGGGGCAGACAGTCTACTGGTCAACCAGTCGCTATGACGTGCACTGACCACTAGGGGGCAGTCGACTGATCGACCAGTAGCTATGATGTGCACTGACCACCAGGGAGCAGACACTCGACTGGTAGGTTAGCTTGCTTCTGAGGTCCAGCCGATCGGGATGGGCCAGTCACACCATGGAGCCTTCCTGTGGCCCCTCCCCAGCTAATAAACCTCCCGTGTCCCTCCCCAGTCCTGATTGTGCACCAGTGGGTTCCCTCAGCTTGGCCTGCGTTCCCTCTCAATCCAGGACTCCTCAGTAGGGCACATTGACTGTCAGGTAGTTCCATCTACACTAATAAAAGAGAAAAACGGTAATTGGCGTACGACGCTACCCTTTTCATTGGTTAATCAGGGCTATATGCAAATTAACTGCCAACTAAGATTGGCAGTTAACTGCCAACAAGATGGCAGTTAATTTGCATATGTAGGAACAATGCAGGGAGGCGAAAGGGAAAGCAGGAAGAAGCCCCCTGCCACTGACAGTGATCAGAAATACAGAGA
>NW_006283631.1:4902023-4902889 GCF_000327345.1 Myotis davidii
AACACAATGGTTTGTGTTTAGACATGCAATAAACATGGGTTAAGTAAAGCTTTGTGCTTTAGAACAAAAGAGTCTGGAGTCTTTGGAGGGTCACACACACACACACACACACACATACACACACACACTCCTTCCTTCCCTCTTCCCTGGCCTGGCGAATCTTCACACAGAAAGTTAACCCTAACTCCTCAGAACCCACCCTTACTGGAGTGGCCTCTGTTTTGTTTTGTATTTTTCTCTCATAAGGTTTTTTTCTAACCTCTAAACCGGCAGTCAGACAGCCCCTGGTCTATATAATAAAAGCCTAAGCTACTGTTATGGCAGAACGACCAGTAACTGTGATGTGCACTGACCACCAGGGGGCAGACGTTCAATCCAGGAGCTGGCCCCTGGTGGTCACTGCACTCCCACAGGGGGAGTGCTACTCAGCCAGAAGCTGGGCTCAGGGTTGGCGAGTGCAGTGGTGGTGGCAGCTCCCACCTCCACAGCAGCACTAAGGACCCCTCAGGGAATATCCAACCCACTCCCCGCTGCAGGCCTAAGTTGGCAGTTGGACATCCCCTGAGGGGTCCCAGACTGCAAGAAGGTACATGCTGGGCTGAGGGACCTGCTCCAGTGCACAAATGTCGTGAACCAGGCTTCTAGTATATAATATAACTTCTCTAAAAGTTGGCAATCATTCCTGATAAAAATTCCCCCTGGCTCCACTCAAGCAGCTTCTATCAGAGTCATAATGATCTTCACCTTACCAAATTCAGTGGTCAATTTTCAGAGCATCTTACTGAGATCCTACTAAAGCAGATTCCCCCAAAGTTTTTGCTACCCATTCCAGATCATGGAGTTAGAGATAAGAGAGACCTGCTGAA
>NW_006283631.1:4902900-4917591 GCF_000327345.1 Myotis davidii
AACTAGAGATTACATTGCCCAGAGACCCTTACTGGCCCCCAAATCACGGGATGCTATGGAACCATTCTTGTCAATGGGCAGGGACCAGATCATATAAGGTCTTCTAGAGCATCGTCAGGAATTCGGATTTTATTCTAAGATTGATAGGAAATCATTGGACCATTTTCAGCAAGGTCTTCTTTCTGCAAAGCTCATTCCTGGGAAGGTCCTCTGCATTTACTCTACTTATTTCCTCTTACCATAAATCAGTGCATGGCCAGCTACTTATCTTTCTAGGTCTCAAGTCAAAAAAAAAAAATTTCCACTAACTTACTCATTCATATAGCATCCCTTCCATCATCCCTTTCTCTAATTTATTTTCCTCCAAAGCACTTAGTCATTGCCTGACATTATATCATATTTACTTGTTCTCAGACTTCAATGTACCTCAGAATCACCTGGGCACTTGCTAAAAATGCAGATTTCTGTCCCAAATCCCCAGGAATCCAAGAGGTCTAGGAAGGTGCCTGGTAATCTGCATTTAACCAGGTGACTCTGATCCACAGATCGGTAACTCTTATCACGAGGGACTTCCCTGGCTTATCGAGAGGAAAAGAGCCATTTGGCTGGGCAGCTTATTTCTCCAGCACGCCTCTGAAGTATTCTAACTGCACAAATCCTAGCCTAAACCCTAAAGTCACTGTGTAACTTTGAGTATGTCACTTTACCTCTCCCAGCCTCTGTTGTCACTTTTATAAAGTAAGATTGTATTGAATTAGGTGTTCTCTTTTATCCCTCTCCGGCCCAGGGAATCTTAACTATAGGTATTCATTCCATGGCGCTTATGCCCTTAAGCAATAGCATGCAATAAGAGGCAAATGCTGAGAACAGAGGGGTTTGTTACAAAAGTAAAATGCCATTACAGGCCCCAAGGACTCTGTAACAACGTCCCATGGAATGAAACTGACAGTTAAAGAAAAGTACTTTCAAGAGGTGTCTTGCACAACTGCCAGGGAGTTCTGAACATTTGACCATAGACATTTCTGTGCTTGCAAGTGCTAAGACCTGGGCACTTGCAACTGCACCACTAGAAGGATATGGAAGGGGGCCTTCCCAACAGAAGAATTAAAGTTGAAATGCTGTACTGCAATTAGTAATCTTCACTAATGCTCAAAACTCTAGCTGCAAAACACAGAGGAACCAACAGCATTGTTCCTTTGATTACAACTTGTCAAATAGTGCAATTTTGTTAAAGTGTTTGAGGGAGAGAAATAACAGGGGGAAGAAAGAGTCTCCTCACGATGATAGGGTCATGACAATGTGAGTGGCAAAATAAAAGAACTGAGGAATGGCCATTACCTCATCTAACCAGAAAGTATTTGCTGGGCTAAGTACTGTGCTAGGAACTGGGGATACAAAGATGGTTAGAAAAATAGTTTCTGGCCTCAAGGCACTCAGAACTATAGACAGACAATAGCAATACAGTTAGTGGTGACACAAAGGAGGTCCCTGCAGTCCACTCTACTGGGGCAGGGCAAGAGCAGGCTTCCCAGAGGAGATGGTGCTTGAACTAGAATTTGAATAATGAGTAAAAGTGTGTCAGGGGTATAAGAGAAAAAAATACCTACCAGGTACAGAACATAACACAGGAAAATATTAATCAGCCTATATAATAAAAGGCTAATATGCAAATTGACTGAATGGCAGAATGACTGGTCTCTATGATGCACACTTACCACCAGGGGGCAGATGCTCAATGCAGAAGCTGCCCCCTAGTGGTCAGTGCCCTATGGGAGCTGGGCTCATGGCCAGTGAGCGCAGTGGCGGTGGCGGGAGCCTCTCCCCATTCTGGGGAGGCGGGCGGTAAGAAGCAAGGGGTCCTGGACTCCAAGAGCCCCAGTCTGCAAAAGGGACATCTGAGTGCCAGCTTAGGCGGACATTCCCCAAGGGCTCTCGGACTGTGAGAGGGCACAAGCCGGGCTGAAGGAGGCCCCCTCCCCAGCAAGTTCATGAATTTTGTTCACCGGGCCTCTAGTGTTACTATATTAGCATTTTTCTCCTAGCCATTGACGTCAGCCCTGAATATGGACTGGCTTTATGACTTCCTTTGGTCAATAGAATGCAAGAGAAGTGATGGTGTGTCAGTCCCAAGCTTAGCCCTCATGAGTCTTTGCACACTTTCATCACTATCTCAGACCCCTGTAACTACCATGTGAACAAACCCAGGCTAGCTTTCCGAAGGACAACCAACCACGTGGAAGAGAATCATCCTAAACCAGCCAGCCCCAGCCAATCTGCCAACTGACTACAGATGCAAAACTGAGTGCAGCCAAGAATCAGAGTGGTTTGATCAAGATCGTTAGTTTTCCTCTTGGTCAACTATAGTCTCATTAATAAATGGTGGTTGTCTTAAGCTACTAAATTTTCAAATGGTTTCTTATGCATCTATGTGTAACTGAAAAAGCTCCTTCTGATAGGGGGAGGGACACACAATAATAGGACTACCATTGTTTAATGATTATTCACTTTACTAACTATACATAAGAGGTTTTCTTAGGGATCCTGGGAAACTGGAGGGTGTGTTGCAAAGAGAAAAACTCAGCTGAAAAAAGATAAGAGGTACCTCAGAGCCAGATGGGTCCATTACTCAGAAAAGAAAATGCATTTTGAGAACAGACAAAGGATAGAACACACTTTGATTTGGTTACTATGGCTGGACCCTGACCCCCTCTGGGAGTTTGCCTCAGGAATGCTGACCAAGCTGTTTTTAATGTCATAAAAAAATTGAATACCTTGTTATAGGGCTTCAAGATCCTGAAGGAGACACACAGATCAGATCCTGCAGCCCTTATCCTGCCCGCCTTCCCCATTGCATGTAGCCTTTCTTCTTTATCCGTGTATAATCAGCCAGCTAGTAGAGGATACTAGAGCAGAATTTACCAGATGGTCTGCTGCTCCCTTGATACTGCTGGCATTATTGAAATAAACGCTTATATTTGATTCAACCTTGACTCTGCTTAATTTGGCTCAAGCAGTGACAGGCGGCCCGAGCCCGTTTTGTGTCCAGTTTCACTTCCAATTTGAGTTTACAATTTTATTAAACAGGGTTAAGAAAAGGTGAATTAAGTTCTAACTTAATGTAGTAATCCTCCTCCTACAGTTTTCATTAATTCTCCTAAACCATAACAGTTTCACATAACGCATTCTCATGCCCTAAATCAGCATCACAGAGGCTGAAACAAAAGAATACAGAGTAAAAAAACAAAATTTTTCTTGTTATCACTTCTGTTCATCAATGCCTACCAGGTTCATTACCTCCTCTGCCTGATCAAACACAAGAAATAAAACAACTGTTATCTTAGAAATGCAACCTGCCAGAAGAGCCTGATAAGAAAATGTAGAAAAATAGCATTCCTTTTTCTTATCTAAATACATCTGTAATAAGGCACAATATACCTAAGACTAAACATTAGTTGTTGGGTGTCTTTAACTGTCTACGTTGACTTTTAATTTAGATATGTCCTGGTTTGATGGTCTCAGACAGCCTTCATTTCTACTTTCTGACTTTGAGTACAAATATACATTTAAGTTTTCCATGACTGCATTAAACTGAGTCCAACTGGCCCATTGAGACAATTTAATCACTTGAATGTCCAAATGCTAAGGGTGATTTTAGGGGATTCAGTACAGCTACGTATCCAAAGATAGAGCACCATGGTCTCTCTATTTATGTATCCTATTGGGTCCTTAATTCTTTTTTTTCATTAATTCTTTTATTCTTATAGAAATCAGAAAATACAATTTTCATCTTTAAGAAGAGAATGTAAAATGTAAAAAGTAATATTGTAAGTCTCTTTTTGTCCAAGCTTGGTTAATGTACTCCATCAGTTATAATTTAGTATTGACAAGGAGCCCAACAAAGAGAGAATATAACTTCATGATCCTAAAAAGTGTTAATTCAATTCTCCAGGTAAAGGTAAACAAAAAATATTTACAACCCAGCCAGCTAAGTGGAGGGCCTTGGTAGCTGACCTGTCAGTCTGTGGACAAGGTTATAAAGAAGATAAAATTTGACCATACTCTGCTCTTGTTCACAAGCTCAAAATACCCTCTGCTATTTTTCCTGTCATTCAACTTCCAGATAAAGATGGTACATGGGACACAACATCTAATTTTCATTCCTCCAAAACTTCACTAAATTATTTTAAGGGTACTTTTATTTTTAAAAATACATATATTAAAAAATTATAATGTTGCATAGAACCAAATGTGCGTGTGTGTGCGCGCACACACACGCACAAGTGTATGTAAAACTGGTGAAATTTGAATAAGGCCAATGGATTATATCAATGTCAATTCCCTGATTCTGATACTGTACTATAGTTATGCAAGGTGTTATATTTTGGGAAAGACAGGTGAAGGGTATATGGGATTTTTCTGCATTTTATTTCTTATAATTACATGGGAATCTAGAATGGTCTCAATATAACATGTCATTTAAACCTGCCAAAATAGTAAGAAAAAGAATGGATAACATCAATAAAAATTTGGAAGCAGTTAAGCAGATGGATATGAGATAGCTGTCTTAGCTGACTCCAGAAGCTAAATCCTAAAACAGCAGTAAGGAAAGTTGAGAAGCAACCTTATTTAGCCACAGAATCTCCACAAGTTTTGGGAACTGGTGGCAACAGCCTTCTCCTTGCACCCCCAGCCCGGAAATGGAGTGGAGGGATAAATATGAATGAAAGCAGGATTTGAAAAAAGACCTTTTAAGAACAGCTAGCTTGTTAGAGCTCCTCCCCTTCCCTGCCCCTGAAATTCTGCTCTTCCTCTAGAGACAGGAAGGCAAAGAACCTTTGTGCTGGGGACTCCTATAGCAGGTGAGTGAGAGAGAAGCTGAAAATAGCAAAACAGTCCATGAATGAATGGATATAACCAGAGAAGAGTCCTCTACCATTTTCACCTTCTTGACTCCTAGACTGTTGGCAGCCAAGTATTTATTCTCCTATCTGGAAGCTAGAAGAATAATTTGGGGAAATCTGATTAGCCCTAGAGGATATACATAGAAATAATGACATTGGGAATGTATCTATTAGAGTTCAGTCAGGAAATCGGAGCCACTAAAAGTATTGGGAAACCATGGAGTTTACTCTAGAAATTTGAGCTTGTACCAATCTGGAGGAGCTGTGAAAAAAAAATGGAAGTCAGGAGATCAGAGACACTCACTACCCATTGTGTTAGACAAAACAGTGACCCCCAAAGACATCCACATCCTACTCCCCAGAATTTTACCATACATGGCAATGGGAAGTTTGTAGAGTTTATTAAGCTAAGGATCTTGAGATGGGTTGTCTGGATGGACCCAAAGTTATCATAGCAGTCCTTATAAAAGGGAGTCAGGAGGATCAAAAGGATATTTGAAGACAGAGATTGTAATGGTGTGCTTTGGGGATGGATCAGAGCCAAGGAATGTAGTTGGCCTCAGAAGCTGGAAAAGGCAAGGAAATGGATTTCTCCCCTCAAGCCTCCAGAAAAAGACACCTTGATGGTAGACTTCTGACATCTAGAACTGTGATAGAATATATTTGCATTGTTTTAAACCATTGCATTTGTTGTAATTTGCTAGAGCAGCCACAGGAAATGAATACACTAACTATAGCTTAAGGAATGGATATAAATAGAACACAAAGGAAATTTTCAGAAGGAGTATATGTTTGGCCACCCAAATGGAACAATGACTGGGGAGCCCATGGCAGGGCTGTAGACTCTATGGCCTCTAAGGAAACTGCAGTGACTCGGTAACTTGGGGCCACTCTTAATCAATGGGGTCAATAGTTGGGATGAGAGGCTGGAGCCCACGGACTATCTGTCTGTGTCTATGTCATTGTGTCCGATCACTATGACCTCTGAGAGTAAGGCTCCTACTTCACCTCCACTTTCCAGATCATATGCAAGTTTTCCTCTTAGCCAAGCAAAGAAAGTAGAATGTGGAAAAGTAATTCCTAGTCTTAAATAGGAGCAGTCATGCAACTGTGACAAAAAACATCCCAAGTGTGGTTTTCCTTACAAAGGGATAAGATAGCTCAGCAAAATTTAAAGTCTCCAAGCCCCACCCCTATGTTTGGAGCTTCCAATCAAAGTTTTAGTTTCTCACTCTTAAAAATATGCAAACAATCAAGGATTATCAAACATCTGGGAAAGCCTTGAACATAAAAGACATATATGAAAACACAAAAATCAATATCAAAAAAGAAAAAGTCAATCTCAAGGAAACAGAAAAGAAAATCTAACAAAAATAATCATTGAAATCACTGGTTTATTTGGAGGATTTAGGAAAAAACATTGCATTCATGAAAAAGTATTAATAGGATGCTTTAAAAAAATAAACATCCAGAAAACTAAAAAGAAATCTTAGAAACTTAAAACATTAGTAAAAGAAATAATGAAATAATTGAAGGGTAAGTTTATGGAAACTTTTCAGAAAGAACAGATTAAAAAGGAAAGTGGGAGAGAAATGATAAGGTGATGAGAGAACCAGAGCAGATAGTCCATCATCAGAATAACAGGAGCACCTGTTAGAGAACAGAGAAAACATGGGGGGGGGGGGAAATAAAGTAATTTAAGAACATTTCCCAGAGCTGAGGACATGAGTTTCCAAATTGAAAGGACCCAGCCCATGGAGCATATAATATACAAATCAACCCACACCAAGTGACTTCATCAAACTTTCAGAATATTGGAGCTAAAGAAGAGATTCCATAAGCATCCAGAGCTTTAAAGTTCACATCAACAACAGACCAAATGCAAGGGTTTATATAGCAGAATTGCTCCATATTTTATGGCAACATTGGAAGGTAGAAGCCTAGAGAAGAATGTCTTTACAATTTTGAAGGTAAACTGTTTCCAACATATAACTCTTTATCCAGACAAGCCATCCATCAAGAAGAAAATAAGACATTTTCAGACACGAAAGGTTTCAAACATTAATTCCCCCAGGCACCTTTTCTAAGACACTGGAGCTACCGAAGGGAACGGAGTGGATGGAAGGAGATGCTGGATGGTGGTAATGAAGAGGCAAGGGGGACAGCCAGCGCAATGGGAGCAGCATGACCCAGGAGACACACATTCTCTCTCAGTCGTCCAACTATGCCCTGAACAGTGTGTTCCACCAAGAAGTAAACCAAGAAAGAGAAACACATGCAAACGAGGAAGCAAGGAAATCCACCTCAGAAGGCAAAGCATCTCCCCAGGATGGAAGCACAGGCAGTTCCAGAAAGTCAACTTCTGTGTACAAGACCCTGAGAGCATGGCATGTCTCCAAGGAAAACAATGGAGCTGACAGATTACCCGATGTAATTAATTTTATAAAATAATATGTTGAGAAACTGTTGGGAGGCATGGGAAGGATTTGCAATAGGTATCGGGAAAATTAAGCAACTTTTAAGAGGCTCTTACTAATTTTAGGAAAAAAATATGAAAGCATAACCATAATGCACTAATCGTTGTTGGTCTTGGCCAGCTTCTAACTGCCAGCATTTGCACACAGCAGGCTGCAGGTGTTGAGGAATTAACAGTCCTTGAGAGCAGCTTTCAACAAATTTCTGATAGGAGCTGGTAAATAATTACCCCAGCTCCCTCACCCTCCCGGTGGACCACATGAGTAGTGTGTTCTGCACCATTTCCCAGAGTGCCTCTCACGGATAAGCTCTAATTACCCACCGTGGTAACCACTTGGCAATGCACCCTTATTACTGACTCTCCTTCCTTTGATCACTGCCTACTTTCCTATCAGTGTTTCCTGTGCCCTTCAAATAAACTCCTTGTGTCAGAATCCTTGTCTTAGTGTCTGCTTCTGGGGAACCCAGATATCACAAGTTTCAGGGAATAAAATATGCACAGGCATAAAAATGTTAACACTGAATATATATTTAACCAACATCTGTAGTATAAATACCACGAGGAGAAGCACAGAGAGTGACGTCTTCATCTATCATAAAAGAAACCCCAAAATATTTCTCAAATGGGTGGATCAAGAGAGAGCAGTATTCACATATTATTTAGCATAAGGTTCCATAAATGCCAAAGGAACAGCTGCAAGTCCAAAGTGTCTGTTTCTGGGAGAAGGGAGCCAGGAGAATGAAAAGGACAAGAACTTGCCATCTTCTGATACATAAACCCTTTAATATTATTTGACTTTTTAATAGTACTTACTATATTAATAGCATTAGTACTAGCATGTACTGTTTTTATATAATATAATTAAGAAAAAGGAAAGAGAAGAACGTAAAGAAGGAAGGAAAGAAAAAGGAGAGAGAAAAGAGGAAGTTTAAAAGGAGAAAGATAGAGGCTAGCTCTCTCAGAAATGTCAAAATATTTTACAATTAAAACTGCCTTTCATCAGCTGGACTCTAACTCCTTAACCCCAAGGCTTGTGTTAAATCCAAAGCTAGGCAAATTTATTTTCGAGAACCATGAAGTCATAAAACATGCCTATTGCAGGAAATATTTTTAGATAATGAAATATGTCTGCCATTAGTCACTTAAGTTATAAATGACCTCATTAGTCTGAGTGTTTCTCTGCAGCTACTGGGATTTAAAAAGCACCTCTGGTGCCCTGGACAGTGTGGTTCAGTTGGTTGGGTGTTGTCCTGTGCACCAAAAGGGTGCCGGTTCTTTTCCAGGTCAGGGCACATGCCTGGGTTGTGGGCTGGGTCGGGTAGGGAGCATGCAGGGTGGCAGCTGATTGATGTTTTGATCATCGATGTTTCTTGTGAATGAAGAGGTTGGGACAAGACTTGCCATCCTCAAGGGAGACAGCTTTGGTTTCTCCTGTCCCTTCAAAGGCATTTTTATCCCCTTTCTAAACAAACACCCAACATAAGGGGATAGATGTAAGTGCAGAGGATACAAAGGTAAACAAGGCACAGTCTTTGTTTTCATAAAACCTACATTCTATGGAGGAAACTGGTAAATGAACAAACTTTTATAAAGATATGCACTTACTAACTATGATAAATGCCATAAAGGGAATAAATTATGGGATGACTGAGAGAAAATGCAAAAGAACTCTTAGACAAGGTGCTGAGCCAGGCCTCTCTGAGCATTGCCAATGCCTGTGGAGAACATTCCAGAGGAGGAAAGGTGGTCGGGGAAGGAAACCCAGGTGAGGAAGAGAGAAAAGCAGCCTGGGAAGGAAAGGGATGGGGGCAAGGTTAACTGACTTTACAGTTTCACTGAGGACTGACTGACTGCTAGCTGACTGCTGAGAAGCCCGGGCAACAAAAGCAACAGAATTCCTTAAATATTCACTTAAAAGTGCAAACTACTACCATTAAAGTCATCCTTCTATCTTTACATGAAGCTTAAAAGAAAAGGCAAGAAAAAGAAGCATTTCCCCAACAAGCACAAAATACCCATGAAATGAGCAGAATGGCTGCATATTGATGTATAAACTCATTATGCATTTCACATACATTAGACTACAGTGTGTACCTGTGCTTGCTAGAGAGAGCTGAATATTAATATTATTGTAGACATTTTTCACAGTAACCCCATTGTCAACTAGCTAGTTTATAGCTTGAGCATTCATATATTATTTTATATCTCAAAATATTATTCATATTTCATAATTTTAGATCCCAGGGAAAGATGTACCAGTGAGCCAAATCGATGACACAAAAAGCAATGCCACTTGGAAAAATTACCCATGTTTTTCTAGAGTCAACCACTGGTAAATGATGAGTAACGTCAAATTTTCTGTCTAAACAATTAATCTGAAAGAGGCAAAGTGTAACTAGAAATGGGGTTATTGCTCTGAAAGGTCTAAAGTTACTATAGGAATCATTCAAATTCTATCAAACCCCCAATCAGAGCCTCAAACTTAAAAAACTTCACAGTTTGTTCTTTGCCATTTGTTAGGGGCCAGGTAGTGCCATTTAAGATCCTTCTGGAACTATGAACAAGTGGTCCCATTGTCCTCAGAACAGCCTCCCACATCCTGCCTTTGTTTGCCCATCTAGGATCGTCAGCTCACCTACCCTGGGCGAGGCATTGCTTTAGGACATGGGAACACAGTGAACTAGCACAGAATGTGTCCTGGCTCAGACGGTGCTCACACTGTAGTGAAGACAGGCAGGAAAACTAACTGTAGAAGGTGCCAGAGGAGGTAATGGGGCTGGAATAACTGAAGAATAGGTTGCATCTTTAGATTGAGTAGTCATGGAAGGCCTTGCTGAGGAGGTAACATTTGATCTGAGACATGGATGAGAAGAAAATATCCACAAAGTGAAGGTAGGCAAAGCATTGCAGGCAGAGCTAAATGCAAAATCTCCAAACTCAATGTTTTTACAAAACAACATGGTGTGCGTGTGCGTGTGTGTGTGCGTGTGAAGTCTTGAAAGTTGTTCCCCAAAATTTCAATAGTCATTTTGTGGCTGGTAAAAATATGGGCAACGATTAGTCTCTTCTTTGCATTTCTTGCCACTTGTAATTATTCTACAATTAGCAATAATTACATGTGTAATAAAAAAGCAACTATTCTAACAAGTTTCATTTTTATTCATTTATTAAACCTCACTTACTTAGACTTTTTAAATTTAAAATCTGGGATAATTCCCAGTCATATTGGACTGAAGTTCACCTTGCTATCATCTATGAAAATTAATTATTTGGAAGCAATCCAAATAAATGATTAGTCCAATGAAGATCTAAAATCACTAAACTGTTTTCAAGCTTCTCTATTCTAGGCTTCCTATTCAATTGTCATTTGCACTGACAACAAATAGTTGTCTACATTTATTCCTTACAAATAGCTGGGCCCAGTCTCTGTGCAAATCATCACCTACATTCAAGAACAATGGCAATGTAATTCCATAAAAACTATCTTCTAACTCACCCTTTCACCAGGTCCTATTTCAGTCTTCTCCCCAGTAAGGGGCCTGTAGGAGTTTTGCTGTGTTTAGTAAATTTAGTATGGAAACAACTAAGAAATCACGCATGCCTTATTGTAAAAGCTACATTCAGCCCTAGCCAGTTTTGCTCAGTAGCTAGAGCGTTGGTCTGTGGACTGAAGGGTCCTGGGTTTGAATACAGTCAAGGGCACATGTCCAGGTTGCGGGCTCGATCCCCAGTAGGGGGCATGCAGGAGGCAGCCGATCAATGATTCTCATCATTGATGTTTCTATCTCGCTCTCCCTGTCCCTTCCTCTTTGAGATCAATAAAAATATATATTTTTTCATCTACATTCATACAATCATAGACTACATATGTAATTCCAGCAAATAAACGATTGCTATTTCAAATAGGTCTGTATCCGTAACCAGAGGAGTCCTGGAGTGGCCACATGAGAAGGCAGGAAGTGGCAGCAATGGGTGGACAAACAAATTAGATGGGTGGTGGGACCGGAAGTAAGAGAATAGGAAGTCCTAAGCACATTTTCATGGAGAGAATTTTAGGTAAGAGGCAGAGAAAGTGGGATGGGATCAGGAAATGTGCAGCTAGAAGGGGTGTTTACATTTTAATCAACCTGGCAGTTCCTGGAGCACCTCTAAAGGGCTATTAGGACGCTTACATGTTGGAATGGTCCCACCCTGGTCACAGACTTGTGGCTCCCAACTTGCCTTGTCCTTGCAGTCAGCTGGGGTGTTTCTGAAAAATAAGGATTCCTGTGCTCTGCTCCCAGAGACCATGACTCAGCAGGTCTGGGTTGGAGCTTCAGAATCTGTTCTCCCAAACCCCCTGCAGGTGATACACCAGGTTTGGTAGCCTGTGCTTTAGAAGAGCAGAGCTGGCAGACCCTCTGTTTTGAGATGTACCCCAGAGGAAGGACTTTGTAGGAGCTGAAGGGCAGCCATACCCAGAGCTGCTGTTCTCTTACTGAGTAAGAACCTTTTCCAGCACACTGCATCTTTTAAAAGGACTTGGAATAAGGAACACTTGACATTCTCAACCTGGCTGATCACCAGAATCACTTCAGAAGTGTTGTTTTCGTTATTGTTGTTGTTTATCATCATTATTATTTTAATTCAGAGCGCCAGGCCCCAACCAGAGTCTTATTCAACATGTCTGGGATGAAGTTCACAAATCTGTACATTAACCATCCTGAGAGAGTGGTTTAGGAACCATTGCTCTTGGCTCGTAGTCCTAAAGCTTTAGAGCATGTGTACCTCTGATGCACTAATTGAAAAAGCAACATCCTGGCCCCACTGCTAGAGATTCCAGGGACCCAGGAATTGCTAGTTTTGACAAGCAACTACCCTGCAGAGAATCCAAGTTCCATCCTTTCAGAAACCCCAATACTGAATGACCTGGCTCCCTATCTCCTCTGCCTTCTGCCACCAAGCGATGATGATACTTTTCAGGAACATTTCATCAAAAAATAGAGAAGTTAAAGATTTTACAAATATTTGTTGTGTATGTCCTGGTAGGCATCTGCTGTGGCCTCACTGCTTTTCATAGGCTTCAGGCAGACCTTTCAAAAAGATGAAATTCGTGGGCCAAGGTTAGGACACTGTGTCAGGTACCATTTATTAGAACAGCATAGACTGTAGGCACAACACAAAGATTAAGTTGAGGATTTGAGAACAGAAGAAGACAGGATGCAATCTATGAGGGGAGCTGAAGAGCTACCATTGTGGACACCGGATACATGTGAACAAACCAGGCTGCTGATGTAACCAGGCCAAGTGGCATACAGGCCAAGCAGCCTGGCTAAAGAAGGCAAATGACAAAGATGAATCAGAGCAGACAGAATGGTGGTACTTATGAATTTAGCAGCTGCACTTTCCACCAGCAAATTTTCTGAGGTTGACTTCAAATCCTGCATTCAAGGCCGGTGGGTCAGAGTGAGGCACTTAGCTAGCGTGAGCCCAGTTACCTGCGGACAGACACATTGGAATAGGTATACGGTTGCTGTTCTTACTCATGCTGACATGGTAAATATTCACATGAAGAAATTAAAAACTAGAAAAGCAACATCCAGTGGTGCTGACAGACAGGATGAGAAAGAGAAGAGACCAAAGACAGTACTAGTTACGTTTCTCCTAATATGTTAGCAAAGTCTGGTAGATGTTGGCATCTCGTGTGAGTCTGGATATTGTGAGTCTACTTCCCGAGAAAAGCATCATCTCTGAATCTAAATCCTACTCTACACTTGCACCCATGTAGCTAAATGGGACGGAAGCAAAACACAAAACCATATGACTAGTCTTACTTTAAGTTCATGACACAGATCTCAAGGGGCCTTTGATGGGTCCAGAAATGGCACCCCAATCTGCTTCCCTAGTCCTTTAACTCTTCCTTTCTCCTCACCTTGTCTTCTGTCTTCAAACCTTCAGGATACTCAACTCATCCCACCCTTAGCCATTGACCTCGTTTCTTATTTCACCAAGAAACAGAAGGCACAGGGACTCCAGGTGCCATATATCCTTATATCTTGCACAGGTGCCCATTTCCTCTCCCTTCTCCCTATTACTGCCGATGAACTGTCCTGCTCCTAGTTCAGGTCATCTCTCCACTTACATTCTTCATCCTGCTTCCTCTTGTGTACTTAAAGAGATCACCCCAACAGTTCTCCGTTCTCTCCCCTTCAGTGTCAGTTTTTCCCTTCTCTGCTACATCTTTCCCATAAGCATGCATAAACATTTTGCCAGAGTTGATCATACTCTCTTTCTTCAAGCACGTTTCTCATCTGGCTTCCAGAACACCCCCCTCTTCTATTTTCCTCCTACCTTGTTGACTGTTCCTTCTTATTCTCCTTTGCTGGTTCTTCCTCCTCCTCCTCCTCTGCCCCAACCCCAGGTCTCATGATGCTTGTATCAATTCGCTTCTCTGTTCACACTCACTCTCTAGTGATTGTCAATATTACCTATAAACTGACACCTCCCTAACTTCTATCTCTAGTCCAGTTTTCTCCCCTTAACTCCAGACTTATATACCCAGTGTTAATTGGATCTCCGCTTGGAGGTCAAATAGTCATTTCCCATCTTACAAGTCCAAACTGAGCTCCTGCTCCTTCTCAGCCTTCCTTTCTCAGGGAAAAATAATCTACCCTTCCAGTGTCGCAGGCTTGAAACCATAGTCATCCTCAAGGCCTCTCTTTTGCTCATTCCTCACATCCTTTCAATCAGCAAATCCTCCAACTCTTTCTTCAAAGGAGATACGAGTCTGCCCACTCCTAACCACCTCCACTGTGCTTTTCCTGCCCAGGCCACCTCTTCCTTTTCTTGTTTCTAATATATATTGATTTCAGAGAGGGAGAGGAAGAGAGAGATAGAAACATCAATAATGAGAATCATTAATCGGCTGCCTCCTGCACGCCCCCTACTAGGGATTGAGCTGCAACCGGGGTGTGTGCTCTTGATCTGAATCAAGCACAGGACCCTTCAGTCCACAGACCGACACTCTATCCACTGAGCCAAACGAGCTAGCGCGTTTCTTTACCTCGATTACAGAAAAAACTTCCCAACCATTTTCCTTGCTTTTGCCCTTACCGGTCCCTATTTGATATTTAGCCCAGTATCCTAAGACACTCCTCTCTCTCTATGTATGCCTTTTCATCTCACTCTGAGAGAAAGCAAAAGTCCTTATAATGATCTACAAGAGGCCCTACATAATTTCATCTCTCTCACCCCTTAGTATTTCTCCCTACCCGCCTATTCCTTCTACCCTCTCCTGCTTCTTTCTTAGTCTTTCAGTTCATCAGACCCATTCCT
>NW_006283631.1:4917615-4943705 GCF_000327345.1 Myotis davidii
CCTGCTTAGGGCTCTGTGCTTGCTGTTCTCTCTGCCCAGATCTTGGTGTGGCAAGCTCCCTGTCTTTTTCAGGTCTTAATTGATGTAGCATTTTCTCAGTGAGACCTTCCCTGACGCCCCTGTGACCACTGCAGCCCCTGGTCTTCCATACCTTCCTCCCTGGTCTCATTTTCCTTCCTTAGCACTCACCATTACGTAATATATTATAGGTTTAAGTTATTATTACTTATTATTATTATTACTAGAGGCCCAATGCATGAAAATTCATGCAAGAGTAGGCCTTCCTTCCCTCCGGCACCAAGGACCCAGGCTGCTTCCTTCCTCTGGCCGCCCGCAGGCACCCGGGACCAGGACAGGCTTCCCTCCAGCCCCGGCTTTGTCAGGAAGGACATCCAGAATGACGTCCGGAAGATGTCCAGTCTAATTAGCTTATTACCCTTTTATTATTATAGATTGTTGTTGTTGTTGTTGTTGTTACCTGTACTCTTTGCCACCCACATAAGCTCCACAGGGGCAAAAATCTGTTTTGTTCACTTCTGTCTGTGCCCAAAATGGTGCCTTAAAAAGTACCTGACAGATTTTATTGCAGAACCATTATTGTTTGAATGAATGTTAAGAGTTGAACCTTGAGATTTCAGACTCAGCAGAGCTCATATGATAAATGACCCTCCCAGGTTTAACAGCCCATGAGGCATCTTAGCTCAGGGAAGGAAAGTCAGACAGGAAGTAAGCCCGGGATTGGGGGTGGAGGAGGTGGTGGGTGTGGGCGGGGGAGTGAAGAAAATATTTTCTCTACAGTGTAGATTTCAGTGTATGTATTCAGAAAGTAAATATTTTCTGAAAATCAAATACTTTTATAATATGATTTTATTTTTTGAACCATGACTAAAATATTTCAGGACTTGATTATTCTTACCTGCCTTTCTTTCTTCCCAAATAGTTTATGAAAGTTTGGTAATTGTTAGATTTTATTTTTTGAAATCATAGTTTCAGATTAAAATCTCTATGCACTTTGGAAAGCCATTACAGTCTCACTTCAAAATGAAAAATCAGCTTTGCATTTCTGCCTCCTGGGGCACTCATAAAGACAGGAGGAATAATTGTATACCTTTCCCCCAGGTAGGCTTCTGTTTTATTAGTTGGTTGTAGAAGTTCTTGGCCATGTCCTTGACCTCTTAACCAAGCCTGAGGTCTAGGAGGAGTACAGGCCCTATTGGGAAGTTGTGTTTATTTTTGTAGAATAAGAAATAAGAAACCATTGACCTCTTTGGACAAAAGCATCATGACAGAGGTGATTAAAAGCCAGTCTCAAGGTCTAGCTTCCCTGGACTTTGAGATCCAAAGTAGAAGCACTAGTAAGTGTTCTGTATTTCTTTGTGGAAAGGCAAATTAATGTTTACCAGAATTAAGAATAGTTGATCACCCATGTAAATCAAATTTACATTTGCATGTAACCAATGGGGGTGAGAGCTTGGACAAGGAGAGGAGCTAGGGGGTAAATTATCCATCTAATGTCACAGTTGCAGATAACTTTTATTTACTATTAATGTTTAAATAATACATTAGGGTTCAACATGCTGTAACCTAGTATTTATAACTATTGGTTAGAAATCATTTCCTTCCTTGCCTTTCTTCCTATTTTTTTTTTTCATATGATAGCACAAGTAAATAGCTATGGTCTTATGTTGGGTATCCTGCACTTCCTTTCCTTTTTACTCCCTTCTTCAGCAAATGGCTTTTCATATTCATACTCCATCTTAGGGACAAATTCTCTTCTATTAGTTAATTGTAGGAAAAAAATCTTTTCCTTAATAAGGAACACATCTTCTAAGCAGCCTATACATGACTATTGTGGTCATAGGCTTACCAGATTCCAGCAGGAAAATTGCTCCTGAATTCTTCAGAACAGAGCTTTCAATATGTAATTTCTCTACTTCTGTATAAGTATATAACCCAATGAAACAGTCAATGGACACATAATAACATTTAAATAGCTCCTTAAGTGATTTGCTGAACTGAACGTTGAATCAAAGAGTACATTAAGATTGCCACTATAATAAGACAAATAGGTAAAGAAGACAGTTTGGGATGTTCTTTTCTTTTTTAAAAAATGTATCTTTATTGTTGAAAATATTACACATGTTCCCTTTTTTGCCTCCATTGACTCCCCTCCCTCCCCTACCTCCCAGGCCTTCACCACACTATTGTCTGTGCCCACGGGTTATGCATATATGCATATAAATTCTTTGGTTAATCTCTTCCCACATCCTCTCCTTCTGTCAGTCTGTTCCATGCTTCCATGTCTCTGGATCTATTTTGTCAGTTTATTTTGTTCATTAGATTCCACATAAAAGTGAGATCATGTGATACTTGTCTTTCTCTGACTGGCTTATGTGTTGGTGTATAACTGTTTATATATCACTACCTATGTCCAAAAAATAAGTCAGCTCATAGATTACAGAATTATTACCAAATTACCTACTTTGAATATCAAATGAATATAACAACTTTAATTAATTTTTCACAATATTGGTTATTTGTTCGATTAAATAAGCAAGTCCTTTTGCTCTTAAGTCAATAAAAGAAATCAAGTCAAGTCAAATGATATTAAAAACTGTTTTGAGAATGATAAAAGCATAATTAAGGATTTTTAAGACTCCTAGAGTCAGGAAGAATATCTTTAGATGCTGTAACTTCTTGGATTAGCTCCTAAATTAAAACTCAAATCTTATTGTAATACACAGCATTGCTTGGTGAAAAGCAGTACCAGCAGCATTTATTTAGAGCAGTGAGTGTGAAGATATATTTGGACAGGTAATTTTTCAATAACTTAACCTTCCATGAACCCTTTCTCAGGAAACTAAGGGGTAATGTGTCAATATCTTCAAAATGAGGGATTAAACCAACAATGGGGAAGACATGGATCAAGGACACCAGTCCCACTGGGAGTGAGATGAAGGATGGCAGCCAGGCTGTAGGCATGGAGGCTAGCCCTGGATGGACCAGGTGGGAAGAATTCAAGACAGCCCTCTTCAGGAATGCGAAATTGAAGGCACACCTGATCTGAATGGATATTTGGATAACCGGAGGAGTATTTGAGGTTGAATAAAGAGTACATACAACATGTCCAAGTGGAAGGAGAAAGGGTAGTGGTCAGAAGTGGAGGACAAGCCCAAGGGTGTGACTATGCTGCCTGCATTAATGAAGTCACCGAGGTTCTTCTCTGGCCCATCCCACATTGATTCCTGCCTGGGTCTCGGGGAAGAAAGGTCTGGAACTCAACCAGATCTTTCACTAAAGATCTTATAAGCCATGGAAGGCCCTCCAGCAGAGGGCAGCAAGAAGAGGAGAGGGGTGCTGTCCTGATTCCTGCACATCTACACTGGTTTCCAGTGGGACAGGACCGAACCCAGAAGAGGCAGGCTAGAGAGGAGGGGAAGAAACAGCAGATGCTGTGTGAAGGCATGTTTACGGCCGCACATGACACACACCCAGGGGCTTCCAGAAATGCTTAAGGAGAATATCACCGCGGCTGGAGACCAATGGCGGCAAAACCATGAAATGCATCTGTCATTTTCAAAGCACATGGTAGGACTGTGGACAAGGGAGGCATAGCTTTCTGTGATTCACTAGGTTCAAAGTTTTAGCTACCTACCACCTCCTATCCAGCACTGCCTTCTTTTTGTCCCATCCCTTGTACCCTGAGGCCTGTGTAGTATCTACCTTCTCACCAACACAGAGACTGCCAAGGGGCTGGTGCTCAATAAAGATGTGAGGGATGAAGAAAAAAAAAAAAAGAGTGAACAGAGGAGCAGAATCAAACCACTTTGGTGCTTGAAACTGTGCAAAACCCTAAGAGAGAGGACATTTCTGATGTTGGGTTTCAATTTATGTTACAAGAAGATAAGTATGCAGTTGGTTTCCACATCAGTTGGTGACTTGGTGTCTCTTTCAGAACTTGAACCATGGGCATGACAGAAGGGGCTGGAGGGAGAAGCCATGTCTGGGCAAAAGGCTCTATTCAAGGAGGTCCCTCTTTCAGCACAACTTTCTGAAGAAGCTCTACAAGGGGATGGCAGCCTGGAAGGGGTTCGAGGTGAGAACTGACCTCGCGCCTCCTAATGGGGGCCCTGCTCTCATTACACAGAGAGAAGACTCATTTGGTGTCAGAGTGACCAAGCTTCATGTTCAAGCATTTCTGTGTGCCAACTGCATGACCAGGAACAAACCTTCTAATTTCTCTGGGTTCCAATTTTCCTCCTTTCCTAAAAGTGGATGATAACGCCCATCTTACCTTTATCACCTATTGTAGAATGAAACAAAAACCATGTGCTAAGTGGTATGGTATATATATTCCTGGCCAAGAGTATCACGAGAAAAGATAATACTTTCTGAAATCAGAAAGTCTTTTCCACTCTCTCAGAATTGCACAGTTTACTGCATGCTTGGTATGGCTATATTCCAAGTACCTTTCCCCCATCCCTACACAAACTTCTAGGACCTAGTAAATACCTTTTAGAATAATATACTTGGCCATTTTTCTTAAAATTTGCTGTATTTTTGTAAATGACCGGTCATTTCAGCATGAAATCAAATTCTCTCTTTTAATAAATGTTTATCCCTATGTCTGTGTCACAATGTCCACGATGGTTTGATTTGCCCCTAAGTCAAAATGCTCTCTTGATCATTGTGCACAGAATTAATCAAGATGAACATGACTGCTATTGGTGCTTATCACTCGCCCAAGAGGGAGCAAGGCACCAGCAGTCAGGGTGTTTTCTGATTCTGGGATGAAAAGAATCACCCCCAAAACATGGAAAGTTGTTTGTCTTTTGAAGATAATGCCTCCCACCACACGGCCCTGGATCCCATTCCAGGCAACTGAAGGCACACGGTCCCTGGGACATTATGACGACTAACAGGGACTTGTCATCCCCCAGAAGGAGGAACAGGCATATTAATGAGCAGCCCCCTTTGTATCAATAATAAGTACTAAAGCAGCTCTGGGACTCAGCACATTTTTTTAAATGATAAGAATATTAGCTCTACACGCTCTACATCCCTGGCACCCAACTTAGGAAAGAATTGCTATTTTTCTTTGTTCACACCCAACTATGGCGGAAATTCAATGACTTTTTAAAATGTTTATTCTTCCATCGCAATTGACATTCAGTATTAGTTTCAGGTGTACAGCATAGTGGGTAGATAATTTATAATTTACGAAGTGATTCCCCTGATAATTCAAGTGATTTTTAAAAAGAACAAAAATCTTTTCAGGATGAATGGGCACATCGAGGCAAGTTTGTTTGTTTTCATTCAAGTCTGCAGAAAGTCATTTTTTAAACTAAGAAAATGGAATTCTTTGCCTATTTTATTCCTGTTTCCTGATTGTATATCTCCAAACACAACGCAACATGAAGCTTTAAGGCGTACAGACCTTTTGTTGTTGTTGTTGTATTAACATATTGGGGATAGAAAAGCCAAGGTAATGATAATCACGTCACCCAAATGAATAGCACAACCTCTGGGTTGCAACTCCTACAAATTCATCAAAATTGGAATCAAATTTTTGTTATGCTTGCTGACTCTAAGATTTATCTTTGTATTGGGGTTACTTAACATAGAAATCATTGTGGAATCTGTTTGACTTGCAAGGATGCTACTGTATCATTACCTTGGGTTTGAAATGTCTTTTCATGCTTTGGCAGATATCGACCACGTGGCCGTGACACTCAAATTCTAATTCTATCCCTGTAGCCTGCATTGTCATTGTCAACAAATGGTTATGATTACACTATTCTGGTTCCATTCTGGATGAAAATAAGCCCCTAATCAAGTAAACATGTGAACCTAAAGGTTTGTCATGCAAAACCTAAAATTGCTTTGTGTAGGGGATGCTGATGGAAAGAGCTCAGGCTTTGAACACACGCAGATCTGGGCTTGAACCCCTGTTCCACCACCTCCTAAGTGGGTGACCTCCAGCAATGTTCTCAATTTCTCTGAGAGTCCATTCCCTCATCTGTTAAAAGGGGATTACCACACCTAATTAGCCCAAAGATGCGGAAGATGAAAAGGAGACAATCAGACAAGAGCCCAGAGCCTGTACCAGGTATATACCACATCAAATGTTTCTCTCTCACACATGCTGCCCCTTCTGCACACAGAGAGACTACGCTGCCATATTCACAAACACGCTCAGCACAAATTAATCTTTCTGAACAAGTTTAATAGTCTGTTATTCATTCTAGTTTTGCCCTCAAACCCAAGAACCAGATTACACAAATGTATCCGGTTTAAACCCAACCATATCCCCAGGGCCTAGAACTGTTCAGGAAACATTTAGACACTCAGAAAACATTTGGTGGATAAAAAAAAGCAAGCACAGCCCCAGGACACCCAGCGTTGCTTAGAAACACGGTATGTTTGTCTATGCTGGCTCGCAGTGGCAGTCTACATCAACCATCAAGAACCTTCTTCATTCTTCATGCTCTATCCACCCTCTTCCCCACAGATACTAGAAATTTCTTTGATTGCTTTAACAACACATCAGAGCCTGTGATCTCCATCCAGTAGATATGTAATCATCCTGAGTTAATCAAGTTTCAGCCTAAAATAAATAAAATTTTATTTCACTGCCTTATTGGCTAAGCTAAGATGCTGCAAAGAATCATTAGACCCCCAAAGGTATTTCTGGGGACATTCAAAGGACAGGATACCCCAAATTTATAGCCACGCACTATATGCAAAAGCTTTTCCAGAACCAGAATCAAAGTCTCAAAATGTTTTAAGTTTTATCATATGAAATTATCATCTTTGTAGGTCAAAATAGTCAAATGTCAGCATTTAAATAAAGTTCAATCTAGTACTTCATTGAGCAAATAAAACATGAGTGTTTTGCCCTCACAAAGAAGCAAGGGGAAAAGGATTCATATGTAACACTTTAAACAATAAAGAATTTCAAAGGGGTGGGGGAGAGCCAGAGAATTTACATACAAGGCTTATCTTGGGCAGCTGCAAGATGAGTAGCTCTCTGCACCCACCTGCTAGAATCTTAAAAGTCTGTAGAGGACTGAACTGGGCTCCGTCACAGATGGTCTCAGCAAGACATTAGTCTCTCAGGGCTGCATCCTTGAAACAGCCCCTAGTGTAGGAGTGCTGGGCAAAACCTATACTCCAAGAGTAGGGGAGGGAATGAGGAACTTCCAACTGCCCCAGTCAAGTTCACAGGTAAATGGGCAGTAGGTGTTCTATATGAACTCCAACAACAGACTCTACTACCTGTCAAATGCTGGCCTTTCAATACAAAACTGAAAAGACAGCACATCTCCTAAATTGTTCCTAGTTACTTCCCACTCCATCACCTACACCCCATCAGAATGTATCTGTCACCTCAGTGCTCCCACAACCGCTGCCTAACACAGGGGTGGGCAAACTTTTTGACTCGAGGGCTACAATGGGTTTTGAAACTGGACCGGAGGGCCGGAACAAAAGCATGGATGGAGTGTTTGTGTGAACTAATATAAATTCAAAGTGAACATCATTACATAAAAGGATACGGTCTTTTTTTTTTTTTTAGTTTTATTCATTTCAAACGGGCCGGATCCGGCCTGCGGGCCATAGTCTGCCCACAGCTGCCCTAACCTCTACTTTAGCACTTAATATAATGACTTGTGTTATGTGGATATCTAGGTTTAATTTTCCCAAAAGACTTTAAGCCCTATCAAAGAAGAAACTTAATTTATCCATTTTGTAGTCCTTTACTGAGCACAGTACCTGGCACATAGCAGGTGGTCATTAAATGTTGATTGAGTATGGATTGTGGGCCACAGCCCAACTTTCCACAGTGCATGCCTTGCTCCGTTTCAAGGTCAAGGACATGGTTTTTTTAAAACCCTTACTTCTGTCATTTAATATCTGAGCTACATTCTTCAAGTTACCTAACTTCTACAGCCTCTCTTTTCTCATCTCAAGGATAGGCTAACCACCCCTACTTCTCAGAATTGTTATAAAGATTAAATCAGGTAATGTAGGAAGCATGCTTAGTGTAGTGCCTGTCATAGAGTAAGCCCTGTGAAATGAGAACAAGTATGATTTCATTACTTTTACAATAATTATAATTGCCTCTTAAACAATTAACTGACAGGTGATGGATTTAAATAAAGAATAATGTCAGAGGCAGGTAGAGAAACAGACATTTTCAAAGAAGGCTTTACACCCTGAAAGACTGGAGCCTTGAGCTCCTGCTAATGATGGGCAACCGCCTGTGTGTTTGGTACGAGCTCACCAATCCCACTCTCCCCACGTGACAAGAATAAATGTTTCAGCCTTTATTTTTCACATCCACTGGGATGATATGACTAGATCTGAGCTTTTGAGAAATGAGAGTTTGGCTTCAATGGAGCTGCGAGTGTTTATTAAACCATTCCATTGTGCTGCCATTCCCCATAGGGCAGGGTGGTTCCCTGAGTCTCTTCAGCCTGTGATCAGGTAGGCCTGGTATCTGTGAGATGGATGGATGCCCTGACCTGAGGCCACTGCAGTAGGTAGCCACTGACTTTGAGTTGACAAAAATCTCTTATCATCCAACAATGGGAGAAACGGTAAGGAGTTGGGGAACTTTGGTTTTTCATTAGGCTTTCATTTTTTTCCTTTGGTGGGAATAGATCAGGGATGTTGCTTATTAGCTCTTACCAGATTCCCCCACGGAAAAGGCAAATGACACAGATGGCAAGAATTTTCCCCAATGCGCCCAGCCTCCCATTTCCCCCAGAGACTGTGCAGGGATGTGGGGATGTGGTAACCTTGACAGGGTCTTCCAAGCCTCATGTCTATGAGGCTTATATGCCGCCAAGCTGTTGTATTTGGGTGCTAACAGAACACAGGCACGGGACTGCAGGAAGAGTTCCCTCTTCCTTACCCTGTACTGTGAGCCCATCACCAAATCCCACTGGTTTTAGCTGCTAAGAACTTTGAAATCTGGCCCTAATCTCCCTGCTTCATCACTTACCCACTAAAGCCATTCTCCAAATGGCAGTCAGAGTGGTTTTAATTTTGAAACATCATACACCATTTCTTAAAAGCCTTCCATGGCTTCCCCACTGCTCTACTAACACAGTCACAACTCTACACTATCTGCAAGGCCCCGTGGTCTAGCCCGTCTACCTCTGCAGGGCACCTCTCATCACCTTCCCTCTGCCCTCTCCATGTGACCTACTCTTTCAGGGCCTTGCCATCCCCAAACTCTATCCCAGGCCTGCACCCCTACTGTTCCCTCAGCCTGGAGTGCTTCCCTCCCTCTGTGAAAACCCTTCGGATCTCATCCCAATCAGTGCTTCCAGGTCCTTCCTGATGAGCTCAAACTGCTTTGCAATAAACTCTGTGAATCATCCTTTGCCACCTGGTGGTGGGTGCAAATTTACCATCATTTGTCTTATTCTGTCTCCCATTGACACCCCCTGTCCCCCCCCCGCCCCCCGCCCCAACCAGACACTGGTCTGTTTCTGCTGCACTGTAGCTATATCTAAAGCTTGATCTGAGCATACTAGTAGTAGGGGCTTCATAATTAGCTGTTGATTGTTGAATGTTTGAAGGCCCCCCCCCCCCCCCGCCCCAACCAGACACTGGTCTGTTTCTGCTGCACTGTAGCTATATCTAAAGCTTGATCTGAGCATACTAGTAGTAGGGACTTCATAATTAGCTGTTGATTGTTGAATGTTTGAAGGAGAAAAAGAATTTTATTTTTTATTCATAAAAATATTCTACCCCACCATCTTTCATTTTCAAGTCTTCCAGAGCAGTCAATAAAATTAGATTATCCCTGGGAAAGAACATTTTCCCCTGCTCAGACGGCAGTGGTCCAGGTGAAGAATGTTTCACCTCTTCCATGGCACTGTAATGGCTTCTATTCTGCTCTTTGCATCGCCCCTTCTCCTATATTTGCATCTGTGGGATAAATTGTCTCCAGGATTTAGAACCAGGGAGATACTTAATTCTCCTTCAAAACTAACATGGTTGGGGGTAAGAAGCTTCCTTACAAGTTGTCCTTTCACCCCTGAAAAAAAGCCCCCACAGTATTGCTGGATCCTGGGAATCTGGAGGGCAAAGCTCCCTGTGTGGCTACATTCATCTGTACCCCTCTCAGGCCCGATTTCCCCACCCACACAGATTTCCTCCCGAGAGCCCAGTCTCTCCCTCAGGTTCCAGCCCAGCCCCTCCTCAGCGCATCTTCCTGTGAACTCTCTAGCTGAGCCTGCTACATCTCCTTTGTTACTCCACTCGGCAGCCTGCCAGGTGCTTGGACACCATCTGGGATTGTCACATGGCCACAAATGTATCCCTGAGTTTTCTGGGGTCATTCATTTCCTTTGGGTAATTACCATAGAATTATGAGAAGCACTGAGGTAAGCAAGTCTGTTGGCCTGAGTAAATAAACTAACTTATTTTTCCATTACTGCATCACCTGTTGTGATTTTCATGGGGGGATGAGATAATAGCAAAGAGAAACTGTCCTTCGAATGCTTTTTCCACAGTAGTGTTTAAGTGATCACCCTGTATGTGTGCAGGGACCTGAGTTAATAAAGCTGAGGGGGCGATTGCAGAAGGGAGTCAATTACATTAGGCCTGAAAAACATCCATTTGCACCTTCTGACAATATTGAAAAGAATCAATTGCTGATTACCCAGAAATCTGACCCACTGCATTGACCATATATCTACAGATAATGCATGTTTGCATATTTCAAATATTAATCACTGCAGGTAATTACTCAATATATCAGAAAGGAGTAATTTTCTGGACAGTATAGGGCAGTAAGCAAACCTTGAAGACAATTTCTAATCAGTGATTCATCTCTTCATTCTCCCCTTGGATTTGTAATCCTCAGAATAAGGTGTAAAAAAGTACACTTCAGTCGCTGTCACTTTATTCTTATCCCTGACTAATCTACACTATTGTCCTCAGCCCGACAGCACCCCCTTCCCACACTCACACTGAAGACTGTCTTAGCTCGTCCCTTGTTTGACTTCAAAAACAGCCTGACAGCTCAGATTCCATTATCGTCACAGGGGAATTTTTATTTTCTTTTTAAAAATTTGTTGAAATCTCAGCTTTGCATTGTTCAACCCTGCTTCCGGGACCAAATCTTATGGAAAGTTTCACTTTGAGGCACCTACCCACTCGTTCTCCACGCCATTCCTCTTTAAGCAGGTAAAAAATAAAGGGTACTTGAAACTGGAAGGGAAGTTTCCAGAAGGGCAGCATACAGCCAAGAGAAGCAGGCACCTGCCCAGGCCAGTCCACAGCCCACTCACTGGGGCACTGCAGGGAGTAGAGAAAGCACAGGGTCTGGGCTCTGAAGACACAGCTTTGGGTCTGAGCACTGACACGAACTTCAGCAATTTTGGGATGGTCTCTGGGCTAGCAGTGGGTGGGGTGCCTGGCTGCTTCTAGGGTGGTGCCTGGCACATAATGTGATCAGTAACTGTCAGATGAGTGGATTAATAAGTGATGTGCGTGTTTAGTAAACATTGAACATTAGAGTCTCTTGTTTGTCTAGTATACCAGTAGGCTGGAGAAACAACTTCCAACTCCCCTAGCCCTCCAACCTCCAGAAAGCATAGACAGAAACCGGGGGGAATTGTACAAATTTTCTGTACTACAAATGCAACCCTGCTCACTGCCTAGGAGAGGGAGGGGAAGGAGGGTTATAACCCAGGACAGTAGGAAAACTAAACATCCAATCTGCACCCATGCAAACAAAATGAAATGTACATGAAGTAAAGTGTAAGGACAGCTGGCTTCATAGAGCAGGACCAAGTTCTGTAACAAAGCACAGGATAGCACAGGCACTGCTGGTCAGCGAGCTGCTCTCCTGAGCAGCAGCCCTCCGCTAGCCAACAGGGCTCAGCGTGCTGTTGCCTTCCCAGTCAATAATCCAATACGACCTGACAGTTGCTTAGTGAGTGTCCAAGATGAGTTCAGACCATTGCCGATATCCTGCAGGGGGAAGGGGAAATTGGCATAGTCTCCTGATGATTTGGTAGTTTTCAAGAAATAAGAGCGAGGTAACGTTTTTAAGATTCTTCTTCAAGACATTTTCTATAATGTGGAATACAGAGTCCACTGGTGTGAAACTAGCTCCTTTTTATTTCCATCACCTGCTCTAAGTGACAACTTATCTTCTTTTCTGCCATTCTCGAATAGGTTTACCAGAAAACTAATGGCATGACAGGATGTTGGATGCATTTAACCTTGACAAGAGAATAAACTCTTGGGAATGAATTCAGCAGGTTTGCTGACATATTGATAATGAGCATGTTTGTCAGTTTCCCACACAACGTGCTTCTCTATGACTTTGTGTTGTGATGGAATTTTCCAGAGCTTTTGTGTTCTGTCTGCATATGTGACCTGGTATGGAATGTCTGCACACCCACATTCCCAAAAGCATCTGTGGCAGCGTGAACTGAAATGCATGCAGCTCTATTTTGTCTAAAATACCAAAATCATAACATCTATCTTTGATATTCAGAGAATATTTGCACAATCTTTTTAATCCTCAACAGGTCTGCTCTTATACTAAGGTTTGTCAGTATAGATGCTGGCTTATTAATTAGTATAAACATTGACATATGCAGTAGCCCCGCAGTATCTGATCCCCAAAGGAGAGCATTCTCCCTCATTCTGAATAAACTCTCAACAAGATATCCATTAACATAACTACAATCTATTCCCCTGCTACAGTACCTTTGCATACGCTATTTGCTCTGCCTAGAATGCCCATCCGAATCCAACTCTAATTCAGCTCTCACATTCCCTCCAGACGCCTTCCTTGGCTCTTGCCTCTTTCTACTAAGCTACAATATGTCTTCTCCATGTACACTAATACCATACACTTCGAATATGACACAGCGCTTCTAAATGTAATTATATGCCAATTAATTGTTTTCTCTGCTTGACTTTCTTAAACTATACAGAACATAGAATCTATTCCTTTTTTAGCACTGAATACATGAGTGACAGTAGATGCTTGTCCATGGAGGCAGGGCTGGAAGAATACCTGCCTGTCATGCATTTTTGTTACTGCATATTTCTGAGAACTATACACCTGAAATAAACATTCCAAAGTTTATAATTCTTGTTGTCTCATTAGTTGTCCTTCCAATTAATATAAATAGTGAGGTCTGGCTTGCCTTGTGTATATAGCATGCTCCTAAGTAGTAAGAGCGCTGGCTAATTAGTGCCCATTGTGGTAAGAGGGCAGGTGGTCAAGATGAGGCTCCTAGGAAGCTCACTTACCCAGAATTAACATTTTGTTCTGTTTGCTCACAGCATGGAATTCAGCTCACTGTCAGCACGGGCAAGTACTCTTCCCCTCCTTCTGAGCATAAACACTCATAATATACTCAGAGTACAACAGGGATACCTCTCTCTCTCAGTTGTCAGAGATTTTCTTAATCAAGCATGTTAATGACTCAGAAGGGGCATTTGGAAATTTAAAAGCTCTTAATGAATCTGCTTTCTGCTCCGCACACCCACACCCGCCCCACTGCTAGTCTCTCAAGACGCTGTTATTTTTAACTCCACGCTGCTACAGCTGCACTTCAGAGAAAGCCAGGCTGCGACAGAGGCGCGCAGCCCTGTGCACAGGATTGGGAAGCAAGTCATGAGAAACAAGGCTGCGGAAAAGAGAGAACATCAAAAGGGTAGGCGTGGAGGGATGAGCTGGAGTCCCTCCACACACCCATCAAAACAGAGCTGTTACAAAGGTCAAGTGAGACAGTTACCCAAGAAGAGCAGTTGCAGTTGCTGCTGTGGATGGAGTTTTTGCAATATCTCAAGAAAAGGAATTTTCTGAGACGTAGAGGAGGATGTGATATGGTAGAAAGCTTTATTTCCATGGAGTGACACCCCTGGATTTCCCTTAGTCCAGTCATAGAAGTGTACCTGGGGTTTAGTGTACCTGGGGTTTAAGTAGAGCTGGTAGAGATAAAATCAGAGCCCATGTCCAGTTTCTTTTTCATGGTGGAGCCGGGTCCAGTCCAGCATCAGGCCAGCTTAGCTTCCGTTTTCCACTGCAGGCCACTGTGTGTGGGGGCCACATGGCCATGGGCCATGCAGGCAAAACAAGAGAACCAAGAGAGCACACCCAGAACAACAAGTGTCCCAAGAGCATAAGAGAGTGAATATGTTTGTATAGGAGATTAGATATCCCAAATTTCCATGCTCTTGCAATAGCCATGCCCATTCTGGCCAATCATCTCTGTCCCCAGGTGTGACTGATAGACAAGTAGCTTCTCTATGTGATCACAATTTTCTCTCTCCTTTGTTGGATCCCTGGGGAATGTAAAGTTGTAGCTTCCTGGTGAACCTGCCCAAATGACAGGCTTTCCTTTTGCTCCTTTCCTGTTATTAATAACCAACTAATTACAACTGTATCAGGACCAGAGGCAACCCTAAGGAATGGGACATCATGATCCCACTTCCCAAACTTGGGGACACTCCAGCTTGACAAAGAACTGGACAAGGATCTGGGATGTCAGGTCTAAGGAAACTGGGAAATTTGCCACCTGGAGTTAAATATATCTTAACCTAAATCAAACCTCCAACGCAAAGCTAACTATCCCTCACTTCAATATACAACTTTTGAATTGTGTTATTTCAAAACCTCAGAACTAAAGGAGCAATTTTCAAGGCCAAAAGAAGCTAACAAGTTTGGGGATTTCTTTTTCTCTTTGTGGCTCTTCTTGGTACCAGTTTCAATCTCATTTCACCCTCAAAAAATTGTTTGGCATGCTCTCATTCTCTTTTTCAAAACAGAAATGATTCTGGTTATTAAACATTCCTAAAGTTACCCCAAATCATCCTGTGAATGGCATCCTTGAGGTTGTGTGATGGAAAGGCTTACTTCAATAAAATCAAGAAAACCCTCTAAATATTTCCTTTCCCCGATTTTGTCTTTTAAGCCATTTCACATGGGCCCAGCTAACACATGCTCTATTCTTCCACCAGTCTTAAAAGATAGTGTTTCATGTAGCAGCACTGAAATGTATTAGATTTGCCTTGTTATGTTTAATATTTTTATTTCTGAAATGAATATGTATCACTTGGGGTCCCAACAGAACACAGATGGCACACTCAAATTAGTCAATTCAAACCAGATTGATTTGCATAGGCGTAGAAGAATTGCAAGGGACACTGCAATAACCCAGGGTGAGCAGCAACAGAGAGAAGGGCGTGGTTGTCAGAATCTGGTTGGAGATAGTCATGTAGAGAAGGCTGTCATGAGTTCATTGTCAAAGACTCACAACCTCTAGTCAAGGGATGCAGTCAGCCTAAGGCTTTCCCCAAAGAGTCAATACCCAATTCTCTCCCTGCAGCTGGGGCCTCCATTGGCCAAACCAGATGGTAGAGGACCACACATAAGCCATGTAGGTGTGCTTCCAGGGGCAGAAAGCTGGGTGGAAAAGTGGACAGTGTGGACCCAAAGAAGCAAACAGAAGATAAAAGGCACAAAATAGAAGCTTTATTTTTTAAAAATAAAATTTAATATTTTTCAACTAAAACATCTATAAATTTAGATGTTTGAATTTCTTAATTTCCAACCCCTTCTAGGGACAACGTCATTTCCTGCAAACTTCTTTTAATATGCTCCTTGAAAAATCAATGAGAAATAGAAATCCCTGAAGATTTTCCTTGTGTGAGTCCTTTGTTTTTATTCACATTCTTTGACCAAGAAAAAAATATAAAGGATTAAAATCTATGGCTATCAGCTTTGCTGTTCACATAACCAAGCAGCAAATACTTAGATAAAATTATAATTCTCCTTCCTTCTCCTCTTTTCACAAAAATTTATTGAGCAACTACGATGCCCCAAGTGCCCTGAAATACATTGAGATGCAAAGATAAATGTGTTAATAAACCTTACCTATGTTAGTTTAATTTTTTTAAAAAATGGCAGATACATAGGGAGGTACTGTGTTTTTTTTTGTTTGTTTCTTTGTTTCTTTGTTTGTCTTGACTCACATACAAAGGGTAGTTCAGAAGACAGGACTGGCTTCAATGTTGGTCTGATTTGGGGCTCCCTGATGTTTCCAGGCTCCTTCTCTCTTCTCTTCCTCCTCATAGTGTTTATTTGGATCCTCAGGAGGATTCTCTTTGTGTTAGGAATTCAAACCTTGTACTTTTGCACCATGAAACCCAGAAAGAAGCAATAACCATGTGTCATAAACACAGTCAAGTCCTGAGTTTGCTTTGAATGGACAGGCTTAAATCCCCCTGGAACCAATCACTGGGGCCGGAAAAGGAATACTCTGATTCATTTAAGTCAAGGACAGCCCACCATTTAGGTTGAGTGTGAAACCAATCAATCCAACCCAACATCCTAACAATGGAGGAGGGGTAGATCCCCAAGGGACAATCTGAGTGCTGTTGGTGAATGAAAGGGGGAATGAATGCCAGGGCAGCAACCACCACAAAATAAAGACACATGCAAAAATGTTCCAGAAGCTAACAAAAATGGGGAAGGGGGTGTAACAAACTCTCCAAATGGGCTGGTTAACATTTTATCTGATTCTTTTTTTTTAATTTATTTTATTGATTTTTTTACAGAGAGGAAGGGAGAGGGATAGAGAATTAGAAACAGCGATGACAGAGAAACATCGATCAGCTGCCTCCTGCACACCCCCTACTGGGGATATGCCCACAACCAAAGTACATGCTCTTGACCGCAATCGAACCTGGGACCCTTCAGTCTGTAGGTCCACACTCTATCCACTGAGCCAAACTGGTTAGGGCTAATTCTTGAAAGAGGAATAGGATGGGATGGCATGTGGTAATGCAGTGAAGGGAGAGGTGACCCTGGAAATAAAACAGCCTGTACAAATGCACAGAGGCATGAAAAAGTATGGTGTGTACTAGAAGCAATGGGACACCCAGTGTGGCTGGGTCACAGGGCCTCGGAACAGTTCTAGACTGCAGAGATGTTTGGCACCAGTTTATATAATGGTAAGGTTTCTCAACCTAATCCTTAAGGGGCCATTGAATTCAGAGGCAAGAGATGGTATCTAAGTGGAGAGGAATGAGAGGGTAGTTTGGAGAGAAAGTTGGGTGTTAGAATCAATTAGACTTGATGACCAATTGGACTGGACAACAAATAAGGGGGAGAGAAGATGAGAATGACTCTGAGTTTACCTGGGTGCTGACAAGGATGTTTTATCCCATTCCAGGTGTTCTTATTATTCACTCTCATATGTTTCATGCAAATTCATTTTTATATTTATTAACACCATCAACTTCTATTACAGTTGAAGCTTCCAGTGGTTTAATATGCACATGCAAAGCAAAATAGTAAAGTGGAAAAAATTGCAGGTAAAATTCCATCTACAAAATACCTTAGCTTAAAATAAAAATAACCAAAAATTCAGAACATGATCAATTTTAGATGTGTTTTTTTTATTATCTGAATAACTGAATGATGAATGCAGATGTAAAATCAATAAAGCTCAAGAAATCAGCTTTGGAATTTTGACTTCTTGAAAATGTTCTAGTAACACCCTTTGTAATAAAAAAAATAAATTAAAAAAAAAAAAAGAATTCCTTGTCAACGCAAAAGTCAGCAAAGAGAAGAATAAGAAGTCTTTAAAACTTATCTCTTCAAGTGATGTACAAAAATCATTAAATATGTAATTATCAATTTCATGGACATATAAAAGACATCTAATTTTGGTTTATGCATATAGACTATTTCATTGAAACGTTTTCTCTTTTATCTAAACACACAATTTAAAAATCTAAAAACATCAATTGACATCTATTTCAAGGTTAGCAACCTAGCTGTCCAATTATTTCTGCTCAAGTGGATGAGTGTTGAATTTATATCAGTTTCAGAGGGAAGTGTGTCTTCTGTATGTCAATAATTTTGAGAATATCTGTAAGATATAATACATAGAAAAGCAGAGTTTAAAAAGAATTTACAAAACCCCGAGTCACGAACTAAAAAGGAATTGCCCACCTAGAAAGTAAGTGGATGGTACCCTGTACCATCTCTACAAGTGGCAGGTCTTAGAGAAGAGGAGAAGCCACACAGCAATGAGTAGGAGAGGAAATTTCAGTCCTATACTAGCCGGGCATGTGTGGCTCCTAGTAATACAATAAATATGATGGTTGGAAAGAGGACAGTGCTCAGCTAACATAAGAATGCAACAAAAATCATAGAAAATGAACTTGTTTGGACAGGTGAAGCTTTCGGCTTTATATGAACTCAGCAATACTGGTGGTCCCACTGACATCTTGGTTTCTGCTCTAAATTCTTTTCACCATTTGCCTTGACCCTATATATTAGAGAAAGACCCACATAAGCTCAGTTTGGACCTATTTGCAATCCCAGCAATGAGTGAAAAAAGATCCCCCTGAAAGCCTAAGTAGAAAACAATCACTGAATATATGAGGAATTAGAGAAATTTTAAGAGTGGATCTGAAGAATCAAAGCAAATGTTTTCCTATGAAAAAGACATACTTAAACTCAGAGGGCAAACTTGAGAAATCCTTAACTTAAAATTTCAGTAAGCCTTATAAAGGTATTTTAGTTAATAAAAATAAAGAATCTGGGTTAGAAAAATATTTTCAAATTAAAAACAAAAATTGCTGAATTTAAGAGTAAATACGCCTCCACCTGCCAAAGCTCGGTCAGTTCCTGATGCTCATGAGGACTCATCAGGACATGGACGGTTCCCTAGTGGGGAGGGAGTTTTCTGGAGAGAAGTGGTCACATCTGCTGTCTGCTATTCTCTCAAATCACTTGGAAAATAAGAAATTAAGCTCGCCTGCAGGGAAACAGCTTGACTTCCAGGGCCTCAGGGTGTAGTAGAAGAGAAAAACACAAAATGATAATTACAATTGAGACATCATTAAAGTTTGTTTATACATTTTCAAACATACATTATTAAATATTTTTAAAGAAAGTTTCAGAACAGTGTGAAGCATATTATCCCATGAAAGCAAACTTAAAAGTTTAGGGTAATAGAAGCATAAGGGAAAGTTTAAGAGAATATACCACGAACTATTTAAAAATTATGACCAGATTATGAAGGGCTTTTCTAAATTGTACACAGATGGAGTCAAAGGTACTGAGATGAGTCAAGAAAGCAATATCCAAAATCAAGAGAAGTGTACAAAAGGGGGTGGGGGAAGAGTTTAAAGGCCAAGAAATACAAGACATGAGACCTCCCTTTGGGCCTTAGGGAAAGTGCCCCTCACCTTGTCCAGGGCAGTGTTGCTGGACTGAGGGAGGTTGGAAGCTAGGGTGCAAGGAGGTAAGAGGCCGGATGGCCATGAGAAGGTGAAAGCAGGTAGGACAGGTGGGAATGAGGCAGGGCAGCAGTTAGAAGGACTATAGTGCAGACGAGAGGGTTTTCATTTTGTTTTTTAACAGGTTTGTATTCTGAGGGGGGCAGAGATAGAGGAAAGGAACATAGAAGAAAGGAGATAACAGATGGCAATGGCACCAGGGATTGGTCCGCAGCACAGCCTGGGAGAGGGGCATTCACAGGAACAGGGAGAGACACTGCTAAATCCTTTGGGGGAAGGGGAGAGAGAAGAGTTGAGGTAGGAATTGATACAGATAATGCGGTGGATTAAAAAGGCTAAATTTTAAGAGAGCTATTGAGAGATAGTCTCCAATTTCTTTATGGAGAAAAAGGCAAGATCATCAGATAGAAGTCAGGGAGTTGGGGACAAGAAGGAAGCTTGAAAAGTGGACTGAAACATTGAGATAGCAAGTGAAACTGAACTGGCAGGGTCGAGGGAAAGTTTGCCAGGTAATGGCTGGTCATTGGAAACTTGAGGCCTGTGATTGGCACGATGGCATGATTTTTTCCACCATGATGCTCAACTGCTGCGTGTGTGGATGCACAGAAGGGACTGTTTAGATCAGTGGTTCCCAAACTTATTTGGCCTACCACCCCCTTTCCAGAAAAATATTACTCAGCACCCCCTGAAAATTAATTTTTTTTAAATTTTAATAGCAATTAAACAGAAAGATATATGTATTAATGTTTCTACCTTTTTCGTAAAATATAGTAAAGAAAGGTGTAAATTAGAAACATTGAAGTTTGAAATTATGAAACTATTTATTGAACTCAGAATAGAAAGGTAATACAAAAAAAGTTAAAACAAATGCACCTGTGGCCATCACCGCCCCCCTGGATCGCTGCAGCGCCCACCAGGGGGCGGTAGCGCCCACTTTGGGAATCACTGGTTTAGATATTTCCAAGGCTTGGAATTTAGAATTTAGGATTTGCGAGGTCAGACCACAGGCAGGGAAATAGAGGTTATCAGCCCACAGGTTTCCAGATGCGTGCTTGGATGGCTAGGGGAGGAAGATACCTAGGACATTGTTGCTAGATGGAGGTGGTGAGGTGGCAGGGTGGTTGTGGAGGTGGTAGGGGCATGGGCCTACCATGGACTTATACTGCTAGTGGGCAAGGAGGCTGTGAGGGGGAAAAGCACCTTGGAGCCCTAGAAGATCAGAAGGCACTGAGCCCTGAGAGCTGGGAATGTCATGTGAGTCATGGAAAAGACCTGTCAAAGTGGTTGGAGTGTCGAGGAAGGTCCCTGAAGATAATCAGTGGGGACTCTCTGGGGAGGGACAGTATGACCCACAGACCTATAGTCAGGAGTCTTGGGATTCAACTTGATCCCTGCCACTGTTTGTCTGTGTGACCTTGAGCTTTACCCTCACACTCCGAGAGTTTTTGTTTCCTCTTATGAGGCACCATGAATATTAAATAACGTGCATGAGAGATCCTGGCACGTGGCCGGCCTCCCTCAGTATTGATTGCATCTGGAGGCTGGGGTGTCAGGCATGACTCGGAGGGCGGGCATCAGAGCCAGTGACATGAGGGTGGATGGCCTGACCAGTATGAGAAAGGAGAGAAGTGGGCTTGGAGAGCAAAGACGTTTTGACAGACTTCCCAGTTTTGCTTCAGGCTGACCTTAGTACCTTAGGAGAAGGCTAAAAGGTGCTGCCCTGAGAAACAGTTTGGTCATGCTAGCCTGCAAAGGTAGACAGCTTTTATTTCACTTGATAGATGAAGACTGTTTTAAAAGCCCAGCCAACTTTGTTCTCAGAGACCCATGTTCTTGAACCCTCCCGCTCCTGCCCGCTCCAGGCACTCATTCCATCAATCATTGAATCCTGCCAGCACCTCCCATCTCTCCTCCACTGGCCACTTCTCTCTGGCCTCCAAACACACTGCAGTTCTAGAGTGTCTCTCTCCATGAACCACACTGAGGACTAGAACAGAGCTGGGCAGAACATAAGATTCTCTCTGGGTAGAAGAAGCACAAACTGATCCCAGCTGGGTCCGGCAGGAGTAGAATCAAACTGTCAGGAAAGGAAGTCAGAATGGAAGTTTGCAGGGAGAAGGCAGAAGAAATAACCATCTATCTCACCTACTTCCAACTTAAGTCATCTCTCTGTATTGTATAAACCTTCAACTGACTTGATTTCTTTGGGGGGGACAAGACATGTTATATATAAATAAACTCACTACCACCTGTGTAATAGCTAACACATACATAGCATTCACTAAGTGCCATGATTTGTTCTTTGTTCACTACATATACTACCTTCTTTAAAGCACACAACTATCCCTTAATGTAGGTATAATTATTGTCCCCATGTTACTATGAGGAAACTGAAGGGCACAAAAGTTAAGTAACTTGCTCGAAGTCATATAATTAGTAAGGGGCGGATATGGTGGCCAAACCCAGGGAGTCTGGGTCAATAGCATATTATAGAGCATTTACACTTATACTTTTTCTCATTTTAACCTCAGAACCCTGAAAGGTCCAAGTGGCCTGTATAATTCTGTTCATTACCACTTAACAGATAAAGAAACTGAGTCTGGAGGTAAGGCGACTGACTGAAATCACGGTTAGGAGATGGCAGAGTCAGGATCCAGATTCTCTACTTCAAATCCCTGCCACAGGTCTAACAGAGAGGAGGTGAGAGAAGCTGGTACCTGAGGCTGTGATGGGCAAACAGCATGATCCAGGAAAGGCACAAAGTCAGACTGGCTATTAGGAGAAGCCCCCAGAGCAGCTGAGCCCAAACTCAGCCAAGTGGAGTTCAATCCTAAGAAGTTTTCTGCTGGTAAACACAAATGACCTGCCACTGTTTTCAACCGTTAATTCAGCATTTTCCTCTGACACTGAAAATCCAAGGAAAGAAAGTTATTAGGCAAGCCAAAATAAATGCCTATTATTTTGAAAGTTTAGATAGGTAAATACCCCCCTTTTCACACTGCAATATGCTTTAGGCCCAGGGCTCGTCGGTGTGGCATTATGAAATAATCACCAGTTTATGAGTCAGACTAATCTGGTTCCACACCTGGCTCTGGCATTTATTGGCTGTGGGACTGTTTTCAGAGTAGTCACGTCCCCAACTCTGTCTCCTTATCTGTACAACGGAAATGCCCATAATTGCTTTATAGGGCTGCTGTGAGGATTGCATTAGAAATGAGATTAAAGAATTGACATTGGAATCCCAGCTTTCCACCATTTATCAGCTGAGTGACCTCTGATAAGTTACTTAATTGCTCTAAGCCTGAATTTGAGAATATGTCAGGAGCTATGGAAGGGGGATAATAATAATAGCTTCAAGCTAATGAGGCTGATTGTTTGGGTATCTGAAGCAGTACATGAGCAAAATATGTCAAGTATTGTAATATCAAAGTGCCTAATGCAGAGGCTACCACATAGAGACTATCCAGTATGTAGTATTTTTATTATTATTACTTGTTCCAGGAAGATTTACATCAAAACTAGAACTACTGTCATGAGGGAAAAGTTGTCTTTTATTACACGCAGTATTTGAAGCAATTTAATCCTCTCCTGAATGGAACTAATTTTGAGCTGGACCATTAACAAAGCACTATGTAACCTCATCAGTTTTTATCCATTGTATTAATGTCTTTGGTGTTTGTAGTTACTGCCCTCTTCAAGCCTCCAGAATGCTACATTATTGAATTATTTCATGCAATGATGGACAGAGAAATAAAGCTCTTGGTAAGACTGGCTCAGCTACCTGACACATACTTTCTGAGGGAACCCAAAATGGGCTGCTTTCCCGGCCTAAAGCATGTGTCCATGGCTGGGCCCTTCAACAAGAAGCCACAGGAGCAGTCAGCCAGAAAAAAAACTCCAGGGGGTCCAAAAAATAATAATGTCCAGGAAATAATAAAGGACATTTTTCAACTAATTTTAATTTTACAAAGGTTTGTATCCCCCTTTCTGGAATGGGGGGAGGGAGCATAAATAGACTATAATGTTTTCCAGTACTTAGTGTTTGCATATGGATTTGTGATTAGCATAGGACTATAAACCCTCTTCTTAAATATCCACTATTTTGAAGACTCTACTTGTGTCAAGCACATAATAAGAGCTTAGTACATATTCCTTGAATTTCAATTAATCAATAAATTAATATCTATTTAATGACTTCAGTAAAACAAAACCTTACACAATATTGGTGATTCTCAGTCAGAATGGAATAGCAGTTCATCACATTATTTGGTTTTAAAAAGCAACTAACGAGAAAAAATTTATTTAGTCAAAAAACATTTATTCTGTAGCTATAATATGACAAGTATATATGTTTTCAAAAAATAAAGATAAATTACATCTTATATCCTCTCAAGATTGAATAAATAAATTCTCTCCAATTCAATGAGCTCTCAAGGAAAGAGAATTCTATAAGAGTTCTACTCTCTTCTTAACATCCCCCCCCCCCCCCATTAAACAATAGGACAGAGTTGTGAGAAGAGGAAAACCAGGCCTCCGGCCTTCTTTGTCATACACATCCCCTGCTCTCCCACTAGTACTTGGTAGAGAAGCCTCTCAACTTTGTGGAGTAGAATTTCTGGAGCAAAACCTGAGTCATAGAACCCTGGAGCCAGAGGTCATCTTAGAGTCCTCCTTGCCTCGAGTTTCTCAACCTCATCGGAGGCATATCAGCTCACCTGAGTATATTTTTCAAAACAACATCTGCCTGTCCCCCAGATTAGATACATTCTGGATGGGTGTGAGGAGTAAAATATGCCTGCAGGGCTGTCCCTAGCTGAAAACCATTCATTAGTCCAAGGTTTTGAAGGAGGCTATGGGAACACACAGACCGTTCCTAAGACCACAATGGGACCTGAATTCCAGGTCTCTTTACTCCAAATATCAGGCTTTCTCTAATCCTGAAATCCCAAGGTAAGCTGTAGGAATCTGGTGACCCTCTTAGAATGGTAAATAAATGGGAGTGTGCTTGGATATATATATTTAACTGTGGAGGTGACCCATAGCTCTTAACATGTCCTTAAAAGGATTCATCACGACCACCATCACCACCAAATTAAGAATCATAAGTTCAAACTTGCATTAGCTATTTTTCAGGCAATTCTACAAAATGCCTGGGTATGAGGCAGAACCAGCAACATTTGACTCATATTTAGACTCTCACATCATAGAGTGAAGAATGCAGTTACAAGCCTCTTTCTATAATAGCCTTTCAAGTACTCCTAGGTGTTTGCCTCAAATCACTTGAGTATTCATGGATTTTCCCCTATTCAAGTACAGATGCTCCTGGAGAAACAAGTCATCATCACACACAAAGGAGATAGAGTCATCGTCTTGCTTCCAAAGTGCTGTGAAGGAACAGCAAGAGTGAAGGCAGCAGGACCACAGGGGCCCCACACACCAAGGAACGGAGACAGCTCCACAGAAAAGGGCATATGAAAATGGGCCTCAAAACCCAAACCATCCCATTTTCTTTTAACCACAGTCCTAAAGGGTTTAAATCCAAGCCCACTGCAGCAGATCAGAAGTCTCATGAGCAGGCTGATCTTTTGGCTGAGACCAGTCTAAGCCCTGCAGCATCCTCCATCAAACAAATAAACAGGTAATCTATACTAATAAAAGGGTAATATGCTAATTAGACCGGGAGACCTTACAGGAGACCTTCCAGACAAAGCTATGGTGGCGAGGCCGAGGCAGAGGTGATTAGGAGTGATCAGGCCAGGAAGAAAGGGCAGTTGGGGGTGATCAGGTCGGCAGGGGGGGGCAGTTGGGGGCAACCAGGCCAGCAGGGGCATCCAGGAGAATGTAGCATATCAACAAAGCATAGGGACAAGAAGGCCGGTGGGAGGAGCAGTTGGGGGTGATGAAGCAGGCAGGCATGTGAGTGGTTAGGAGCCAGCGGTCTCAGATTGTGAGAGGGATCCCAGATTGGAGAAGGTGCAGGCCGGGCTGAGGGACCCCCCCCCCCCCAATGCATGAATTTTGTGCACCGGGCCACTAGTTTAAAAATAATAATAAATCTCATGAAGGCCAGAGAAGCATTATGCTGCCCTAAAGGATTCTACCTGCAGATTTGAGGAGACTTGGACAACTAGCATCTGGCAGAGTTAGCTAAAAGCTGGTCCATCTTCTAGAAATGAAAGTTCATTGACAGATGCCCCCTCATTGGAAGCCCAAGCCATGTGGCTTCCCACTTCCTCTTTACACCCTTGCATCGGTGGCTCCCTACCTTCTGCTCTCACTGAGCTGCTGTGAGGCTCAGAAAGCCAGTGGAAGCAACCATATTTGCTAAATACCAGCTCTTTCAGGCCTCTGGACCTCACCGGCACCTGACATCTAGAGGCAGCTCGCCACCTTAAAGGCAAAGACCTAAAGAAGGATTTGGCAGATAGGGGGATTCCTACTTTTCTTTTACCATATGCTGATACTGTACAATGGTGATACCTTGACTATACGCTGAAACAATCAGGGTATCGGGAATGAGCCCATCCCATTTCTTATGAAGCAGGCCACTCTGTGCTGGAAGAAGTTTCTTTTCTTGAGTACCATGGATCCTATTGACTAGTTACCCCTCTGACAGCTGCTGGCACAGCTAAAGAGCTCCTCCTGCTGACCAGGTCTGTCTGCCTCCCAGGGCTGTACTGCTACCTGCCTCCCGCTCCTCACCAGGCTACCCCTAACGCCTAAGACTTCAGTGGTTCTCAACCTTCTGGCCCTTTAAATACAGTTCCTCATGTTGTGACCCAACCATA
>NW_006283631.1:4944011-4954769 GCF_000327345.1 Myotis davidii
ATCTTCTTATAAGCCTGGTATGCAGTGCACTGTCGGCCACATAATGTTTCTAATTCCTACCTGGGAACAAACCACTAAAACTCAATGATTACTTGAAGGGAGAAAAGATAATATACACCAAGTGTTTAGTTTCTAAAACTACTTTTGTGAAACTGGAGACAAGAAGGCTCTTAGACTGGAGCAGTATTTTCATCCCCAAGTGGACAACATGTTGTTAGTCAGGGTTCTCCAGAGAAACAAAACAGGACAGAGATATATAGAAACAGGGAGACAGATACTTATTATAAGGAATTGATCCATGTGATTATGGAGGCTGAGGAGTTCCACAATCTATCATTTGAAAGCTGTGGACCCAGGAGAGCTGGTGATACAGTTCCAGTCCAAGGCTGAAGGCCTGAGGACCATGAAAGCTAGTCCCCAGCCTGAGGACAGAAGAGTGATGTCTCATTTCAAGCAGTTAGGCAGACAGCAAATTCTCCTTTCTTCTGCCTTTTTGTTCTATTCAAGACCTCACCTGATTGGATATGTCCACTAACTTTGGGAAGGACAGTTTGCATTCTCAGTTCACCAATCAAGTGCTAAACTCTCCTGGAAACACAGAGACACACCCAGAAGTAATGTTTAACCAAATATCTGGGCATGCCTTGATTCTGTGAAGATGACACATGGAAGTAACTTTCACGTATAACTTGTTGCACTTTTTCTTGTTACCTAGAGCATTAATGCTGGAAGAGACTTCAATTCATGTTCTCATTTAAAGATGGAGAAGCTGAGGTTCCTAGAAAGGTTAAGAGATTTGACTCAGACACTCAGAGACAGTGATAATACAGCGGGGAATTAAGCCCAGATGGACAATGCCATTTTCCTTCTTATCAACCACTGGATAATAATTGTTCTTATTATCCAAATAGTTCATCACTCACTTCTGGTTAGTAATTGGTTAACATTAGAAAGAGCCCCATGTTCAGAGGATAAATTTTATTTTTATTTTTTTCTTCTATTCTTCTCATAACTTACTATGTCCCCCATCATTCTTTCACTCAGAAACACTGTGGTCAGCTCTTCAGCCATCTTGATAAAAGTCCTGTTGCTCCTGCTGAGGAATCAGCAGTGCACTTCTTAAGACACGGTAGATGTGCTCTAAGATCAGGGCTGAGTCCGTTTCTACTGAACATATTTTTTGGGCAGGATCTTATAACCAGGTTCCTACTCTTCTTAGAAGTTGAGAGTGTGGGTTGAGGCATCTGACATTCAGGTCTTCTTCCAGGCTTTTCCCTCTTCAGAGAAGAAGCCTTTGCGAGACAACACCTGTCAGGTGCTTTTGATGAACCTTACATGGCTTTCCGCAGCAGCAAAATGTTTAAGGCCCATCAGTGCATAAAATGCCCAAACCATTTTCTGAAAGAATCTGCCCAATGACAGCAAAGTTGGTGTGGGGTTACAGCAAGGGAAATGTGGGGTTACAAAGATAGTTTGGAACCACTCCACCTTAAAAGGTATCAGTTCTTCCCATGGCTGGTAAAATCCAGTCTCTGATACCATCTTGAGGACTTTCCATATCCTACCTCGGTCCTTTGGCCTAAAGGTCTTATCTCCTTGTCTTGTCTTCCTACGACTTCACAATGACTGCCTCAGTTTGCCTAGAAAGGCCTCTATCTTTCCTTAGTACCACTTGCCACTGGGCTAGATGTAAGTGACCAGCCATGTCACCACCTTTCATTCCCTTTTTTTAAATGCCATTTGAATTATGAAACAGGGCAAGCAAAGGGAATTAGGGTGTGTTTGCTTACAGGGTCTGGTTTAGTAACACTTCCTGATGAGTGAAGATACGAAGAAAATTGCCAGGTTTAGGTGTGAATCTACTGGGCATCAATTGCTCACCTTGTTTCAAGTTCCAGGATTTTTCTCAAAATGTATTTGAATTTTGTATATACTATTTTAAATTACATGTGCCAGACATTTTGCCAGGAAATGGGAAACCCAGTCTACCGTGTCTAGGTTTTGCTTAAATGCATTTGAAAAGTGTTTGTGATAAGATGTCTTACAAAAAAAAAAAAACTTGTCTGGCATGCACTCACATTCTCAAATACATTCTACTCTCAGAAATCTGTGACTTGGTCAGACTGAATACATTCAAAGATACCTGAGCAGGCTGTGGTTTATAAGGGAAGCCTACAAACTGAAACCCACCAATAGACTGGGCATTTTTGCCATTGATTTCAAAAGGAGCATCTAGAAATAGATGGTCAGAGAAGACAATTTTTTTATGCCCTAAGGCAGTGGTTCTCAACCTTCCTAATGCCGTGACCCTTTAATACAGTTCCTCATGTTGTGGTGACCACCAATTTCATTGTTACAAATTGAACATAATTAAAGCATAGTGATTAACCACAAAAACAATATGTAATTATATATTTCTTTTCCAATGGTCTTAGGAGACCCTTGTGAAAGGGTCATTCAACCCCCCAAAGGGGTCGCGACCCACAGGTTGAGAACCGCTGCCTTAAGGACTGCAGGCTCTGTGGTGTTCCAGCTGGGGAGGAGGGAAGGGGTGTAGGGCGGAGAGGGGGGTTGGAGAGCCCTTGAAATAAACAGTCAGAGCAATAGAGTGCATCCACATTAGACTCTTGCTTGTGATTGGATTATTCAGAGGAAAATGTTATGAAAAACTTCCTTCAGGGAGGACATATTTAATATTCTTGTCCTCTAATGATTCTAATGATGTAAAATCGCATACAGTAAGTATTACCACTAAATGAAAGGTATAAATCTCCCTCTTGCTCTCCCATTTCCCTCAAGGAGAGTCCTCCAAGCACTCTGCTTTACAGTCTGTGCTAATTTCTCCATAGCCAAAGGACCACTGGGGAGACATTTATATTTAAAACGTACTTATAAGGATTAGGATTCTTCAGGAAAGCTACTCTTCAATGACATTTATAAGGGAAAGAAACCAAGATGAACCATTCTTTCTCTTACAATAATGCTCCTAGAAGGGGTATCATAGGTCAAAATGATGTAAGTGGAAACTGATTTAAGTGTCTGTGTGTGTGTGTGTATTAAGTTTCTGACTATGATCTGATGCCCCAAGTTGATAGAAATGGCCCTAAGCAACATACTTAAACAGCTATAAATTTTTTCCTAATGTAGATTATGCAATGGCGAAGAAAACATAATTAGGTAGCATCGAAACTCACGCAGATAACCTGCCATAAACCTTTGAACCATGATTCAAAGTGTCCTGGTAGACACGTTTGCCCAGTTCATCCCGAGAACAGTGCGTGGAATTCCTCTCTTCACCCCAATTTGGAAAAGAGATTTAGTGGATCAGAAAACCCAGTGTGCTCAGATCCCAAGGGAACAGGACGCTGGGACCCTGGAGTCCAGAAGGAAGCCGCTCTCAGGATGAGCAGAGGGAAATGTGACTGATCAGGACACTGTGCCTAAAACCAACTTTGAAAAGAGAAGGACAGAAAAGGCCAATTAGAAACATTAAATATTCCACGTGGCCCTAATAGTCAAGAAGGAAAACCCAAGCCAAATAAGAACATAAACGGTTCTCTTAGTCATCCTTGACTTAGGGGTTTTGCCAGTTCCTTCTTGAAGAGGGACAGATCATTATTTGTTGTATAGAATTAGGCTTACAAGTCACTGCACATGGTTTCCATTATAGAGAGTGGGTTTGAGCATTTTTAGCCAATTCTTTTGCCATCTTCCTAAGGTCCCAGCATAACCCCCATAGATCAGTGGTCGGCAAACTGTGGCTCGCAAGCCACATGCAGCTCTTTGGCCCCTTGAGTGTGGCTCTTCCACAAAATACCGACTTCTGTGCATGGGCCACGAAGTTTCAATCGCACTGTATGTGCACACCCGCACGTGGTATTTTGTGGAAGAGCCACACTCAAGGAAGGGGCCAAAGAGCCGCATGTGGCTCGCGAGCCTCAGTTTGCCGACCACTGCCATAGATGAAGATACTGGGGCTGAATGAACTTTATTTGTTACTTGGTTGATGCACTCAAGACTCTGACTCTGAGAATGAGCTCACTAGGGAAGTATCATTCCCTATAGAGTGTTGCTGTAAGGATTTACTTAGTCTTGAGGTACTATGTGACACAAATGGACAATATGAAGATTTATGTGTATATGAATAAGTTTAATAATATAGAATAATAATACATCATGTAAAATTGCTTCATGTGGTATAGTATAAAAGTATTTCCTAGAACACTAACTTCTTGCCTTATTTCTACTGGAAAAGAAATGACAGATATAGGAGCACCTACATCAGAGTCATGGAATTAGGTAATGCTTGTTTCAACAAGATTTTCATAGAAATGTGGAAAAGTAACCAGGCTCCCTTGATTACTCAGAAACGGGTCTGGGGATTCCTATTTATCTGCCTTCCATTTCTCAGCACCAATTGCTATGGAGCAATGTCCACATTAGAGGTCAAGTTTCTGGTGATTCTGCTGTCCTCAAAAGAGAAGACCTTGCTGTTTTCATGAACTGAATTCTCATCTGCATCACTAGCTTGGTGTACATGTTGATGCTATGGAAAGCAGGCATACTTCTAAAGTTCCATTATTCAATATGTTTTGATATATGCATGTTGTATTGCCTGAAATACAGTAGGAATTAAGTTTATATTTATTTATTGAATGATAGAGTAGGTACTTTGCAAGACTCTTTGAAGGATGTTAGGATGAATAAGATAAGAAACACCATTTATTAGAGACTCTAAGATACACTTTTTAAAATATTTTTCACATTTCAAAACTGGAATCTTCTTAGAATCAATAGTCTTAAAATTACAAAAGGCAGTGTGTCTCATTCTTAACAGTACACAAATTAATGGTGTATCATACAACTGATGGTATCTTTGATTTGATGAATATCTTATGTCACATATCTAACCAAGAGAACATGGCATATACAAAACTCCTGGACTTTCAAATATAGAAGAAACCTTAGAGGGCATCTTGTCTATTCTCCCTCATTTAATAGATATCAAACCTGAGATCCCAGGACCTAAGAGGGCAAGGCCCAAATAATTCAGCTGTTCCACAGAAATGCTAGAACTAGAGTGCCATTTTCCTGACTCTTGGCTGAATATTTCACAAATCATGTTATACCATAAAAATTCTATGAGTAACACCAATAGGCACTGACATTTTTTTCTTTTGGTTAAAAAGCTATTTGGTTTCAATTTGACTGTTGTTTTTACCGCACATACCAGATCTGTGTAGAAAATGCAATGAATTTTCTTCAAAGTAAACACCTTTGAAAATTATGGACTTTTTTTCCCCAGTGGTGCTGTCATAGCACAGAACATCTCTCAGGTTTGTTTGATGTCATCCTCAGAGAAAGTTTATCTGTTAGAAAATAAAATCAGCCTTCTTGCTTAGAACAATAGCACTAATACTTTTTAGCAAGCATTTCAGAAATTCTCAGAAATGATTTGATTGTAAAGATGATTATGTTGCCACTGCCATTTAATGGGCATGGATCAGAGACAAGCTCAGGCCTAATCTTTGTGGATGAAAGCTCCCTTCTTTTCCATCTTGTATTTCTTTGGTCTCTGCAAAGGGCCTCATATGCCACCCGCTGAGAACAGCCCAGCCTAGGCAGACATCTGAGCCCGCACATCCTCACCATCCAGGGAGGAGACCCATAGAAAAGGCTGTGCAGGCCCTCTAGTAGGGAATTCTGGAACTCAGTATATGCAGGAAGGATGGGCGAGACAAAGCAAACAGCTGGAAGGGCACATTCCTTGGGTCAAAGGACTCTCTGCCCTGCTGGGGTCAGAGTAGGGTCCTGAACTGCCTGGGGCAATGCTAGTCATGTTGTCCTGCTGGGACAATCCAAGGCAACCAAGAAGTGCCCATTTCCTGAATGACTCCCAAACGTTCTGCCAAACTACTGCAAATAAAATAAAATAGCACTGCAAATATAAACTGGTCATAAAAATCCTAAAAACTCTTTATACAAAGTTACACGAAAAGCCCAACCTTCTCAAAAAAGTTTATTAGGAAGATAGATGCTTTAAAAAAAAAAGAAAGAAAGAAAGAAATCCACATTATTAACCGGTACCCCCAGTATGCACCCCTATGTTCATAGCAGCACAATTTACAATAACTAAGATTTGGAAACAGCCTAAGTGCCCATCAGAAGATGAGTGGATTAGAAAATGGTGGCACATCTACACAATGGAATACGACGCTGCTGTAAAAAGGAAGGAATTCTTACCATTTGCAACAGCAAGGATGGAACTGGAGAGCATTATGCTAAGCAAAATAAGTCAGTCAGAGAAAGATAAATATGACATGATCTCACTCATTTGTGGAATATAATGAACAACATAAACTGATTAACCAGAACAGATCCAGAGACAGAGAAGCATTGATCAGACAGTCACATCTCAGAGGGAAGGCAGGAGAGGGTGGGGGTAAGGGGGAAGATCAACCATGGGACTTGTATGCATGCATATAAGCATAACCAATGGACACAGACACCAGGGGGGTGAGGGCATGAGTAGAGGAGAGATAGCAAGGGGGGGAGGATAAGGACATATATGTAATACCTTAATCAATAAATAAAATAAAAAAGATAGATGCTTAATTGGAACAAAGATCTTGTCATAAAATTATTGACTGATTTATTACTCCACATATTCTCTCTACTCATTTCAACTGTACATTTAGTTGAAAGGGGTGCCTGTACAATACTGCAGTTACCACAGAAGCAAAGAAACTATTGGCAAAGAACTAAAAGATATTTGAAAGCTCTTTAACAGGTTTAAAACCACATAAGAAATAGAGGGATCTCACTGATTTTCATTAATTAGGGTTACTTTTAAATATACCATATACCATATTCTAGTACAATGATAAAAATAAGATATTGGTTTGGGATTGCCTGTTACTTTTCAATCTTACTCTGCCCTACCACACAATTTATTTACATGTTCTTCCATTACTCTTTATTTTCAAATGCATCATCTGCTGCCCCTGGCCCATCAAAGGCTAAGACCCCAGGGCCTTTGTATGTACTGCAAACTGAGTGTGGGCCTCCCAGGTCACGGGACCTCAAGGAAGGGAATATGTGCCACTTCAACTCTACTTTGTACCATGGCATAACACTGAGAACTTGGCTGGCACTGCACTTAAAGTAAAGCTCAGCATATTATTTGCAGTGTTACACTTTGTTACTTCTGCAATTTTATCTTGGCATATCACCTCTACAACAAGTAAGGCCATTTCCCTCTCTCCCTTATAATATATGCATGGTCACTGAACATCTGCATGTGGGAAGAAATGAGGGAGATGAACTCCAACCCAAAGCTGGGTGATTCCCATAACACCTCAGTCCCTAACATCACTACCGGCTTTCCTTTGCATGTGAACACAACCTTAGAATCCTTCACATACCTTCAAGGAACCACTCTGTGACCCAGTGGGGAGGGAGGCTTTCTGAAAACACAGTAAACAAGTTCCCATTCAGCAAGATTCACAATGGTACAGTAGTCCCTACTTATTCATGGGGATACATTCTAAGACCCTCAGTGGACGCCTGAAACCTTGAATATGCTGAACCCATTTATACTATATTTTATCCTATAGGTACCTATCTATAATAAAGTTTAATTTACATATTAGATACAGTGAGAGACTACCAATAATAAAATAGAAAGCTAAAACAATATACTGTAATAAAACTTATATAAATGTGGTCTTTCTCTTTCTCTCTCAAACTATCTTATTGCATTGTATGTACAGGCTGGTCAAAGGGAAGATACATGTCCAAAACAGGACAGAGTGGAATGGAATGAGATTTTATCACACTACTCAGAATGATGTGCAATTTAAAACTTATGAATTATTTATTTCTGGAATTTTCCATTCAATATTTTCAGACCACAATTGACCACTAGTAACTGAAGCCATGCAAAGATAAGGGGGGAACTACTATAGACAAAGGTAAGGACCAATCATTTACGTTTGAAAACTAAAACAGGGAGAGCTCAGAGATATAAAAGGGAGTTAAACCATAGATATAAAAAGTAATGCTAAAGACAAGTATAAGTAAAGGTATTCAATATAACAAAACATTTGCTCAGAAGAGAAAAAACAAATGCAACATAAAAGATCAGTAAAGGAGTTACGATGTTTGCCAATAGAGTAAACCCAGTGCTCGGTTTTGTTAGTTAAGAGAGTTCACTCAAGTGAAACACAGAGTCTGCTGATTGTGGAGATTGCTACCTCTTCAATTTTCTGTTATTATGCTCATCTGAACTTTGTCTCTCCTCTTGAATCTCCAGCCTTAACACAGAACTAGCCTTTTGGAGCAGGCCCATGACCTACACACACCACTGACCACTCACAATATCACATGCCCATGTTCACCTGTGACCAGCAAATCCATTCTTCTGTCTGTGCTTAAAGCCCGGGTTACAGTAAACACTGTAGTCACATGTTTGCTTTCATTGAGATCTCCTTTCACATCAAAGAGGTTTGAGATTTCATATCCAGGAACAAAAGTATAAACAGCAGTGCAGCTTTTCAATTCTTCCTACTTAAGCATTTGTAATCTCTTTCTACTCAAAATTCAGGTAAAATTCATGTTCCCTTTTGCTGAACTAGCTACAAAGAGAAATCGAATGTCTTAAAATATTCAGAGGTATGAAAAGAATAGAATGTTTTAGTGGGAAATGTATTGTGAAAGGAGACCCAAGTCTTAGATCTAACTCCAATACTGGGGACCGTGTGACCCAGCTCATGCTAAACGTCATCTTCCTGGATTTCAGTAAAGCAAACAAAACCCAGTATAATGTTTTCCTCCCTTAAAAAAAATTCTATCTCCTTTACAGATCTTTGGTGTTACATTCACCCTTCTTTTTCTGGGCAGATAAACAACTCATATATGAGGCATCATGCTAGATGCCATGAAAACGAGATAAATAAGAAACATGGTTGTCCCATCCCTGTCTTCAAGTCCAGTGAAAGAGGTTGCCAGGCATACAAATAATTACAACAGGGGCATATTCAAGGGAACAGAACCAATGAGACACAAATGGGGACGTGATCAATTCTTCTCCAGAGAGCTGCCTCATTCTGTACCTTCCCTGCTTGGGTACAGAATGATGTGAGGATCAAATGGGGTGTTCTATGGCAAAGCACTTTGAAAAGCACACAGCTCTCTTCTCTGGGGCACTTATCTCCTGTCTTCCTTATCTGGTCACATCTGAACTGTAATGTTCAGCAAACTGTCAACAGCCAAGCAGAGGTAGGGTAAGCCATGCTTTATATTTCACCACTTTCCCCGATTAATTCACTGTATTTAGGTCATTGCTTCTGAAAGGCAACCCTTCCTGCAGCCAATGGGTAAAGAAACAGATCTGAGAAGGATCGACACCCAGCATTGACTTTGCACATTAGTATGCATCAGCATCCAACTCCTCCGTCAGAAGACAGGATAATAAGTGATGAATCACCTTGTAGATCATAAGGTTGTATGCACACTAAATGAATCTTTGTACTATGGCATCCAGGCAACATTTGGCCTTGATTTATAATTCAGTACAAAGTTTGCCATTATTGCAAAAGGGTAATGAAATAACAAGATAAAGTTTAATTTATAAGTGCTTTTTCATCTAAATGTCTACACCCTTCAAAAGTTGTGGATGGATTTGAACCAACATGAATAAAGACAAAATTCATATTTCTCTTTCCCGAATCACAGGGTTCAGCTGGTGCCAGGAATCTGTTCATTGTGGTAATTTCATCACTGAGACCAAATAATGGTTTTCACTGACTTAAAAAATAACCGGGCATGCAGAATAGCATACATCAAAACGCTCTTCGGTGAGGTTCATTTTGACACCTTCTCCATAACAGAGTTGTATTTACAAGTTACTAAATCAACCCCACTGGCAGGGAGTAATTTGATACTTAACAATTATTATTCCTACACTTTCACCACCAGGACAGCATGGTGGGTGGCCAGATCTTCCCACTATTTGACTTGTCTCAAGATAGGGGGACTATGTAGAAATTTTTAAGTGCCATAATTCATTTGAAATCCTGGAAAAAATACATGAAAGCAAAGACAATCCTATGGCTGCTGAGTCTGAGATTCTTACCTTGAGCTGATATTTTAATACAGGACTACTCCATTGATTATGAAGATGTTCTATAACTTCACTATCTAGCACAGTAGCCACCAACCTCATGTGGATATTGAGTGCTTGCAATATGTCAATGCTACTGAGGGTCTAAATTTTATTTTAATTTAACGTTAATTAACTTTCACTTAACCACATATTACTAGTGGCTACCCTAGAAGATAGCACAGTATGAGTCCTGTTTTCAAATACAGCTAGATTTCAGTATTAAAAGTTTTATAAACTACCTAAGTATCATTCTTCTACAATTTGTTGCTACTTCAGAGTGCCCAAATTTTGTGAATTCCATAACTGACTTTATAGAATGTTTTTCCTTGTTTTGTTGATCTTGTTGTCTTGAACAGGTGTCAGCGGGGACTTCAGCTTCCTTTGGCTTAAGCTTGAAGCAGCCAATCACAAGGGGATGAGGAGTTGTTTTTATTCATTTGGAGCCACAGAATGGGCAGACTCCCAGGCTGATCCAAGGTCAAGCTGTTTGGTGAGTTTTTTGTTTTGTTTTGTTTTTTAACACAGGGGTAACAGTTACTGAAGATGTCAAAATGATGGCTGGCAAATGGCCTCACTTAAGAGTCCCAGCAGGA
>NW_006283631.1:4954799-4959828 GCF_000327345.1 Myotis davidii
ACACCACACATCAATGAGATATGGTAGTGGCCACCTACTCAAGTCAGAGACTCCACGTCTTAACATCTGTGGTCCTCTCCAACCTGACTGAACTGCTGAAGGCAGATGAATGTCCAGTGAAAACAAGACAACCATCCTCTCCAGACAGTCAGGAGGGAGGAGATTAAAGGCAGCTGCCGGGACGTTTTGGTTTGAGAGTCTTTAGAGCCTTATTAGTGTCCAGCATAATGTGTTGCATGTAGCAGGTGGTCAAAATTATTAGTTGATTGGTTGCATAATTGATAGACCTAAAATTGGGATAAGTAGCAAATGTACCTAAAGCAAAAAGTAAACAGGCATAGTACTATTGCAACTATTTGTTCCGTCTTTCTTGCTTAACAATACCCCGTATAAATACATGCTAAATATGTGATCTATTCATTTGGCTTCAAGCAATGTTTAGAAAACCACTTTATGATTTCAAGTAATGAAAGCACTTCAGATGTGAGTTTTTCAAAGGCTTCTTTTATGTCCCCATCCCTGCAAGTCAGGTTAGCCCAAACTGTGTTCTAAATGTGCGTCCTGAGCTTTTGTGAATTCTTAGAATGATTTCAATATCTAAATTATGTAAGATCTAAGAAAATTGTGTGAGTAGTTCTTTTTTAAAATAGGCAGTCATGGTTACTTTTACAGATAAATGTAGAAATATCTTGCCAATAATTTTGTACTTATTTTCATCTGGGCTCTCACATACAGATCCTTTGTAGATAATGAAGTCAAAGCCCAATCATTTTATGAACAGTGTGGAGCTATAATGCTTTTGTATGTGAACCAGCTTTCATAGATTGCGCAGAAACCCCAAGTAGGTAAAATTAAAACATTGTCAAAGTGTATAGATGGCTATTTATATTCAAAACGAAAATATGAACAAATACCAAAATGCTGGTTAGAGCTAAAATAGGCATGAAATGGAAAAATCCTCTCTCTGACTGGACCCTAGCACACCCATGTTAGAAGGTTGGAAGTCAGATATTCTTTTTTTATATATATCAGTCCTCTGGGAGATCAGGGGGAAGTTGGTGGTGGTGGTGGTGGTGGTGGTGGTGTGTGTGTGTGTGTGTGTGTGTACAAATTATGTTACCTTTCAGTTTTGCCATCAGTAAAAGAGCTGTTAAGACTAATTTGAAACAAAAAGACAGAGGTAGTAAAGGTTGCATGGCTTTTCAAGAAAAGGAGAAGGTAAGTGATGGGGGTGATACAGATTATGGAGTCAACCCAAGGGATTTGGGGAGCACTCCCTGGGGAGCCACCCCTATGCCCAACTGGGCCATTCAAGGTCTATTAAAGAGGAGACACAGGCAGCCTCAGAGAAAAGTCTTGAGCTGCTTAAAACTGATGTATTTGAGGTTACTCAGAGTTAACAAATTATAGTGAAGAGATCATGGCCTCAGGAATGTAGCAGTTTAGGAGTTGCTTTAAAGTCAGATAAGGGAGAAAAGATTTGACTGTGCAGTGGCTCTCTCTGAGGTTTCTTTTCATGTGAATGGAAATGTGGACAACTTAAGTGATTCTGTGCAAGCACTTTAGGGACACAAGAGCCTAAAGCAACAGCAGCTGCTGCAGAGTTCTGCCCCTCTTTCTCCTTCCTAATGCCAGAGCCATACCTTAGGGCCCAGTTAAACCAGTGAGCATTTTCCCTTCTACACAATCTCTAAAGTACATGTGGAAATGAAAACCAAAATTTGGTGAACAAAGCTGCACCAGAATACATCCTGCTCCTTATAACTCCCCAAATCATTCAGTCTGTGCTCTCTTCTCCCTTCCATTCCACTGCCCTTACTCTTGTTTCCAAGCCCTCTCACGTAGATCATGAAAATGGCCTTCTATCTGTTTCTATGCACAACTCTCCAAAAAATACCTTTTTGGATGCAAATTTGATCTTGTCCTTTCTTACCTAAGTATCCAGCAACAGTTTTTCATTGCAAGCTTTTCCAATGACCAACGTATTTCTTTCCTGCCTCTTAATCTCTTCTTCCAGCACTATTTTCATCAAGAAGGTCTGCAGGCAAGTAAGAAGGGAGAAGAGTAGCTACCTGCTCCTGAGTTCCTACCATGTATGTGCTTAATAGTTGTAATATTATTTTAATCTTTTCCATTATCCTATGGAATAGGTATTATTTCCATTTTACTGATGAACAAAAGTGAATGTGCAGAAGGGATAAAGAAATTGTGAAAGTCACTCACTTAGTGAGCCTTAGAAACAGCATTCAATCCAGATCTGTCTGTCTCCAAAACTTGTTTATATAATAATCACCTCTGGGCCTTCAAACATACTATTGTCTCTATACCAAGTGCTCTCCCAGTTTTGGACCAATTATATTCATCCTTCAAAACCCTGTGCATGAAACTGACAATTCTTCAAAGTCATCTCTGACTCTCAATCAAGCAAGCGTTCATCACTTGCTCTGCTGTTATGACTGTGTTTAGAACAGCAATATTGCATGTATCTAACTAGACTCTAATTATCTGGTTGACATGGTTCTCTCACCAGTTGGACTGCTCTTAAAGTTGCTTAAATCCAGGAACCATGTACTCCCTTGTTATATGTCAGTGACTGGCATAATGCCCAGGCACAACTGTCAATCTTCTTTGATTTGAACAATTCTGTTGTGCGATGAGTAAACTAGTAGATCAAAAGTCTTTGATTAAGTTCTTAACTAGAACTTAGCAAACCATCTATGTGACTGTTAGGGGATTGCTTAAACTCTTCAAGCCTCAGAAAATGTTATTTGTAACATTATTGGGAGGTGGAGAAGAGATACTTGATTATCCACGTGTCCTCACAGAGTCTAAAATTTTATGCATTTACTCTTCACACGCAGTCTGTATGCAGAGGGAGAACTACTATAATCAGATGCAAAATGAAACACAGCATTTGTGTAATTGCACTTCCTGAATAGTTGATGGAACCTAACTGTAGTTATGGGGGGGTTGGGGGGGGAAATAACCACCTTATAAATAAACCACTTTATGAGTTTTTAATGTGTTTCTTATTAAAAATGCATTACTTTCCATGCTAAATTAAATATCATTTAAAGCCAAGGTTTTCCTTCTTACCTTTAGTTAAATGAGATTTATGCTTTTTAGTCATGTGATTAAGTAGCATAAGCTGTTGGGGATGTAGGTAAATAGAGGAAAATATCCCTCTATGTATAAAAAGTCAGAGGGTTTTAGAGCAATAGGAGAACTAAGAACCAGATCCAAAGCTCCAGGAATGGAGATAGCATACTGCAATGGCAGGGTAGCCTCATTCCCAATTTCCAGATGACTGACCAACTGGAATCTTATTTCCGTGAGTTTGTTGTCACACCAGCTTATGATACATCTGTCTCCTCCAGATGTGACCATTAGAGAATGTGGTTGACATATGTAGGTTGCCTCGCCATAATCTACTCCCCTCTTCTCATACCAACAATATTCTGCCTCTCTATTCTCAGCCAAGTAGCTGGGGAGGGGTTGGCCAAAGAAAGGTTTGGCCCTTTGCCCCAGCTCATGGGAGGTAAACTTTAAGCCCTTGGAATTATTCTACCCAGCAGGAGTGTCTGTGTTTACCTGGAGGCCTTGGGCTACACAGAATCAGCTCAATCTCCCCACAGGCTGGAGACCAAGGTCAACCATACAGGTGTTTCGTGTGTCTATGTAGCCAATCTCCACTGAAAGCTATGAATACCAAATCTCTGATAAGCTTCCCTTGTTGGCAACATTCCATGCATATTGTCCCACATTATTGCTGAGCTAAAAGTGCTTTCCACATGACTCCATTGGAGAAGACAACCAGAAGTTCTATGCCTGGTTCTCCTGGACCTTACCTCTAAGCACCTCTTCCTGATGCTGATGCTAATACGTATTTTTTTTTGTAATTAACCTTAACTGTGAGTATAATGGCTTTGCTGAGTTCTGTGAGTCCTTCTAGTGCAGTGTTTCTCAACCTCTGGGTCGCGACCTCTTTGGGGGTCGAACAACCCTTTCACAGGGGTCGCCTAAGACCATCAGAAACACATATATAATTACATATTGTTTTTTTGATTAATCACTATGCTTTAATTATGTTCAATTTGTAACAATGAAATTGGGAGTCACCACAACATGAAGAACTGTATTAAAGGGTCGTGGCATTAGGAAGGTTGAGAACCACTGTTCTAGTGAATCACTGAACCTGAGGGAGGTCTTGGGAAACATCTAAACTTGCAGTATTCTCCTTTACCTTCATGACATTATTTCTTGCTACTCTTCCACTCATCACTTCCTCTTGGCTTCTGTGATGTTTCTCTTTTATATACTCTCACTCTAAGCCTTGACACATGCTGTATCCTCTGTCTGCAGTACACTCCTTGCACTGCAATGGAAAACTTATTGTCCTTTTCATTTCCTTCAGATATTTATTCAAATGCCATCTTCTCAGTAAGAAGTATTACAGCCATATTCACTGACTACAATACTTAAAATTGCAACTGTCCCCTGACACGTATCCTCATCCTCCTTCCATACTTTTTGTTTCTATAAAGAACTTACCCGTTCTGAGATGCTACACACTTTAGTTAGTGAATCTATTGTCTACCTTACCCCAACTAGAATGAAATCTTCAACAAAGCAGGGAATTTAATCTGTTCTGTTCACTATTGTGTCCCAAATTCTTAGATTAGTGTATAACACAGGTTAACACCCAGTAATGGCTCTTGAATGAAAGATAAAATCTGTGTATGTCAGGGAAGAAATAAGATAAGTGGTTCAAGAACAACAATAAAAATAGATACTTTACTCAAACAACAAAGACTTATTAGTGGTCATACAAAATAACTTCATAAAAAGAGTTCCATTAATAAATTATAAAATATGACAGGCAGTTGGCCTGGAGGTCAAATCCCCCCCAGTATTATCTACAACAATCAAGGCTTAACTACAACAAGACTGCACACAAAGACCACAAGGGGGTGCAGCAAGAAAGCATAAAAAATGCGGAGACAAAGAAACAAGACACAACTGACAGAAA
>NW_006283631.1:4960648-4964515 GCF_000327345.1 Myotis davidii
GACAAGAACACAGTAAGGGAATGGACTGACTATTCTTCGGGGACTGGGAAGGGGTGTGGGGGATGCGGGAAGAGATTGGACAATAATCGTGCACCTATGGATGAGGACAGTGGGTGGGGAATGAGGGCAGGGGGTGTGGTGGGAACTGGGAGGAGTGGACTTATGGGGGCGGGGAGTCACAAATGTAATAATCTGAACAATAAAGATTTAATTTAAAAAAACAGCAAGATGCAAAAAATTAAAAAATTTAAAAAAAATTATAAAATATGGGTTAGTAGATTTGGCCACATGGACCTGATTTTCCAACTTCTAAGAGAATGTGTTTTAGATCACCCAAAAGTTTAATGGGGGCATGAGACTAATTATGGAAAATATTTAATCCATATAGAACATCCAGAAACCAAGAATTGGTGAACGTGGAGTCAGAAATGGAAGGTCTATGGAGAGGAAATAGTTGTGAGGAAGGAGCATAAAGCAGATAGTTGGACTCTGTCCACTGTCATTGAGGTTCCTTTAGGCAATTAAACCCACTGAGTAGGAAAACCTATTATCGCCATTGCCCAGTTCCATTAACACTGAGTTGAACAAGTCAGCATCTTTCCCAGGAAGTAGAGTGGAGCCAGACTCAAGTGAGAAGCCCCACAATGACCTAATGATACCACCAAGGTACCATCCTGCAACTGCTCATCACCAGCTAGAGTTCCTTTGTCGGCCCAATTGTTCCTGGAACAGTCTGATCACACTGAGAACAAGAAGGTCCAATCAGAACTCATAACCATTCATAGTTACTGAGTAAACAAAAAATCTTCTAGTGTATTTAGGATGATGCGTCATCCAGGAATCCCAACAGGAGGGCTGACCCTCCACACTTGTCCCTGAATGACACCTAGGTGATATAATGAGATGGTGCCCCTCCTGTAATGAAATGGAAATAGAAGATGATCCGGAAAAGAATAAACTAAAGAGAGCTGGCCAATGGAAGTGAAACACAAAGGGTAGGAGGGGAAGAGCTTGTGATGGGAAGGGGTGGAGAAGGAGAGGCCCATGGCTCCGTATGTGGTGGGTATATAAGCACCATCTCCAAGAAGTGAGAATATGAGTGAAAGCCCCGAGTGTCTCATACTGGTCATTGTAACTCAGGACCCCACTATGGAGGAAAGTCCAGTGAAGATTCTGGGATTTGAGTGAAGCAAATGAGTGAATGAGAAGTGAACAAGATGAATGTCTGCAGAGAAACAAAAATAAACTGAGCACATGACAATATGATAAGTATGATGGCACTTACAAAGGATCTTAAAATCCAAAATTTAAGGACCTATGTCCTGTGGGAACAATGCTGTCTCTAAGCATCACTGTCACAAATAAGGACACTTTGGATGCCTTTAGTAAACAGAGAAAATTAGAAAGTACATTGCAGAGAAACTCTGAATGGAGAGCCTGGTGGAACACTCCCTGTGTCTGATAACCCAGCAGGTTGTCAGCCAGGGAACAGTGAAGGCTTACTTGTCCTACCCCTGCTTAATAATTCACTTATTCAGCAATTGTTTGTTGAGTTCTGCACTAGACACCAGGTTCTGGGAATTCAGCAATTAACCCTACAGATAAAATCATTGCCCTCCTGGTGTTCACTCCAGGGAGAAGCACAGACAATACAGGAATAAACAAGAGTGCTAAGAGGAAAAACAGGAGTAAAGGAGAGAGGGGCTAGTTTGCTGAACCTTACAAAGAAGTTCCAATGAGTATTAACCTTTTCAGAAATCATTCATAGAGGTGCCATCTTACACAATGACCCTCTTAGGAAGCAATCATAGCTCCTTTATAAGCCATAACAGGCTTCTGAACGTATGTATTATCACCATGTGCTGAGTTAAAGAGTGCTGTAAAATTTCAAAAGGAGGTTGAATCAGTGACCTGTTACAGACCCTTCCGATGCTAAAGCAAGAGCTCAGACACTTAATGAGCTGCACATTCTACACCCACACTCCACAGCTGTCAGAGCTTCTATCTCATCCTGCCTTAACAAATTAGAAGGAATATCATGAAAGGAAAAATAGATTAGAGGCAGTTGGGTCTAAAAATATTACATCTAACCCACTCAGAACCTGTGTTTTCCTGACTCCTGGGGCAGCTCAGCTACTCCCACCGCTCCCACCATGGGCTCACCAGAACCTACTGCTAAATCCACCCTCTTCTGTGCTGGAGCCCGTTTGCAATAGGCCTCGTCCTTTGGCTGAGCAGCCTCTTGGGGTAGTTCCCCGGCCCAGCTCCATGGGGACCTCACTTTGGGGCTGAATAGTCTGAGGCAACTGTCTGTTTGGCCCTGCCTGTCAGTGCCTTACTCCAGTTCCTGGTGACTCTCAACAGCCCACAGATGAATGGATTTATGCAGGTCAATTTTCTCGGTAAGTCTTTGAGATCCACTTCAGCTTTGGACCTAAAGTACAGGATGAAAGAGTGACGGCCCTTGCTGGGTAACGCAGTCTTGGACACAGAACTGGTAGCAAGAACTGGGAGACCTCAGGACAAGCGTTGCAATTGTGCGGCACTACAGCGCCACCTCCCAACTCAAAGCCGACATTGCAATTAGTCACAGTCCTCTCGCTGCCCTCCCAGGCTAATATTCTGGCCTGAACTGTCCAAGATTGAAGAAAACTAAAAAGACATGACGACAACAACAACAACAAAATACATGATTCTAAACTGGTTCCAGTATTAGTGGAGTAAAAAAATTTCTATCAAGGGCATTATTGTGTTGGCTGACAAAATTGGAATACAGACGGTAGATGAGATGAAAGCATATTATGTAAGTTTAACTGAAGTTGGTAATTGTACTGGGAGGCACATAATGGTCTAAAAATAGCTCCTCTATAACCTGGACTCCCACCATTAGAGGTTCATTTCTTTGGATATGACAGAGTTTGAAGATACCCGCAGGTCCCAACTTCATTTGGGACAGCTTTGCTTTCATCTGTTTGAAGAAAGAGGTCTTCTGCTTCATAATTGTTTGAAAGAACATATCTTTATCTGAATATTGACACATCATATAATTGATATCTTAGGGAGCATTAGTTGATAACTAGCTAAGGTCTGGCAAAGGAATCGCTGGATGAGAGACTGAAGTGCTAGATGTGGACAGATGTCCCATGAGAAGTGAAAATGAGCCCTGGGTACAGAGGAGGGAGGGCACCGTCAATCGTCCACCTCCTAATTTGGTGCTGAGCCAGACCTGCAAGATCATGGTTCTAAGAACATTCCTGGATTCTGAGGCGGCTTTCTGCAAGGCCATCCTGACAACACACACCTTCCAGACCCACCAAATCTGCTCCATCTTAGCTGCAAAGGCATTAACAGACAGTCCCTAGAGAAAGACCAAGTGTGGGACACATATGCCTTCCTTTCTCCACCAACCATCCCCAGAGGTCTGCAGTGTGGTTCAGAATCCTGTGCGCTCAGAAACTCAGGGACATAGAAACTTTTCTCTATCAAATATCTGACTAGATTAGGTTATAATAGCACTAGAGGCTTGGTGCATGGATTTGTGCACCAATGGAGTCCCTTGGCCTGGCCTGTGGGGATTGGGCCGAAACCAGCTCTCTGACATCCCCCAAGGGGTTCTGGATTGCAAGAGGGAAATTCTCAGGTGATGCACCCCAAAATCGGGCTCCCTCCTCTCTGGGTCCAGGGTGCGGGTGAAACAGATTCAGGGCCAACAGTGCCTCAGCAGCAACCTAACCCATGGCCAATTCCACGAGTAATCAGGCTCCCTCCTCTACTGGTCAGAGCATCTTCCCCCTGGTGATCATTGTGTGTCATAGCTACGAGGCGAATGGTGGAACGGTCCAACGGTAGCTTAGGCTTTTCTGTGGA
>NW_006283631.1:4964588-4964889 GCF_000327345.1 Myotis davidii
AATAAAGATTCATTTAATCCAGTGTTGTTTTCGGACCTTGAATTTTCAGTGTTTTTGTTATGCCATGTAAACAAAGCAACTTTCGCTCTGGAAAAATGACAAGTGGAAATTTCAAAACTAAATGAAATAATATTTCAAATCCAAGTGGCACTCATCTCTCACTCCCGCTTAGATTCAGAGCACTTTCTATCTAAATTGACATTTTTTAAATGTACTTACCAGGTATTTTAAAACTTCTGTTCCAGTCAATAGGAAAAAAACATTCTGCCCTGAATGTTTTGTTCTGTTCTGAATGGTCCTT
>NW_006283631.1:4964980-4967118 GCF_000327345.1 Myotis davidii
CAAGTGATCACATGGGTTTTGAGCCTGAACCATCTGGGTGTCACCCATGTTCCCCCAGAAATGTCAATGCCGGTAGAGCCACAGCCAGAGGGCTCGGAGCACATTAGCACAGGCCCTGCGACTGACCAAAATTAGGCCAGTCTAAAATAAATCATGTAGACTTTTCTCTTTAATGTAGAAAATACAAGCCCCTGCACGGGTAGCATTTTGTTCTAGACTTTGATTTTCACAGTCACAGACATAGCTACTTTTCAGGCAGGTCTGAGTGCACCAAGTGTTCCATGATAAAAGTAGGTCATGGGAAGGCAGTGAAAAAAGTTTGGGGAGGTTGGGGGGGTCTTGTGGAGGAGGTACTTTGAGAATGAGCATACATTGAATTTAGGAACAAAAATAAGCTGCAACTTCCACGCTGTAGCACAGGAAGGATGAAAAGCAGAAAGGGCAGGGGAGGGGCGTCTCTCCTGAGTCACTCTAGGGCCCTTGCAGGAACAGTTTCATCCTGGGAGGAAGGGCTCTTTACTTTCATTTTATTGAAAAGGACGTGAGAGACACCCATTGGTTGGCTGCCTCCTTGCAAGCACCCTACAGAGCCTGGGGAATCTGCAACCAAGGTACATTTCTGTGACCACGAATCGAACCTGAGACCCTCTGTCCACAGGCCACTGCTCTAACCACTGAGCTTAGATTCCATTTTAACAGGAGAACTGTTGCCTCTAGTCAAAGAAATTCTCGGGCACAGTGACCAGCCGACTGGAAGAAGTACCACAGATACAAGTGGGAGTCTTTGCCCTTTCATTTCATTCTGTTTCAGATATTTACGTTCTAGACCAGTGGTTCTCAACCTTGGCTATACATTAGAATCACCTGGGAATCTTTTTAAAATCCTGATTTCTGGGCCTCATCCCCTGGAAATTCTCTTTGTTACTAATGTTGTGGCCCCCACCCCATAACAAAGAAACAGAATTTCCAGAGGATGAGGCCCAGAAATCAGGATTTTAAAAAGATTCCCAGGTGATTCTAATGTGCAGTCAAGGTTGAGAACCACTGTTCTAGACCCAAAGCTAGCCACTGGAAATATATGGATTGATAGAAGATGATTTTATCTTCATATTATAGCATTTAGAATTTATAACAATGCTTCATGAGGCCATTTTAATTAAATAGAAGGACATGTACAAGGTAAAATGAAATAAAAACTCTTTATATGTTCTGACAAGAAAAGCAAAAATATTCTAAAAGAAAGTGAGGAAAAGAAGGCGATATGCTCAGAATTATGCAAGATTCAATCTGTAGGTGTTTATTTTCTGTCCCTCTCTCTAAATCGTTATACATTTCCTTTCACCCTCTGAAAGAGGACAAAATGATGGCTTCCTAGGGTTAAGACGGAGTTTGAAGCATAGGAACTCAGTTTGTTAGGCTCCCACTCTGGTAGGCAGCGAGCTAAGCACTTTCACATGTGGCTTCATTTAATTCTTACAACACCCTGGTGAGGTCAGTTGAATTCAAGGCCCATTTTACAAATGAAGGAACTAAGGCTCAGCAAGGTCAAGTAACACATCTTGCCTAAGAAATACAGAAGAAAATACGGGGCTAGAGTACTATTAAATGGGGAAAGAGAGGTTCCTGTTTGCTCTTTGGTGTCTTTCTCTCTGTTCCCCAACTTCTGAATGGATGTTCCCCAATCAAGCAACACATGCATTTGTGCAAAGCATGGAAGGATTACAAGATATTATAAACTCTACTCCTTATCCTCAAGGTGACAATGGCATAATTTTGAGAATAAGACACACACACACACACACACACACAACTAGTAATCCAAATTCTATCTAGAGCAAAGACAGGCCATGCTGTAAGAGAGAAGGGAAAGACTCTGGGCTGGATTTTCCTAGGCAAGGGGGCTGTGAAAAAATATTCTAGATAGGGAAAGTGATGATGAGTGAGACTCAGTGTTTGGGGCAGGGATGGAGGGTTGGTGTGTAGAGCAGAGGACTGAAGCAGGCTCCAGCCCAGAGCAAAAAGAGCAGCACCTGGAAAAGTGGATCAGAGCAGGATGGTGAATGCGACAGCATTCCCAGGAGGGAGGGAGGAAGGGTGTGTGTGTGTGTGTGTGTGTGTGTGTGTGTGTGTGTGTGTGT
>NW_006283631.1:4967234-4984417 GCF_000327345.1 Myotis davidii
TGGAGCGATTGGGGGACTGGGAATAAAAATGGAGAGTCTAAGAAAGCACTGAGCTGGGTTCCCTGCTTTGTACCTTCAGGCTAGTCACCCAACATCTCTGAGCCTCAATTTCCCTCAGATATTAAATCAGAAATTGGAGCAGATTTTCTCTGATGTCTGTCCCATATAATTCTGAGACTTTCCACGCCTCTACTTTCCTTCTTTTATTATTCCCTCCCCACCTTCAGCTCAAGGCTATAAAAAAATTATTTTGGGTTGGCAAATAGCATAACTGGCTATTTTTTTGTTTTATTTTTTGAGAAACGACTGTTTTATTCCATGAACCTGGACAAATCCTGTCACTATAATATATAGCTATATCTGTATCATCATTACTGGGAAATGTTTTAAGCATAAATAATCTCAAACTGATTGATGCGGTTTCTATCAACTAGTATTTCTTCTATCATTCACCCACTTGCTTTTGGTGAATTATTATTTGATGCCCTGCCATTGATTAATATTAGGGGCTCCATAGGAAAGAGCTCTAGGAACCCCACTGCTGTGTTTACTATACGGATATTTTTGAGGATGTTGTTGATGACATCAGGAAGAAGGATCAAGAGAGAAAGTTCTCTCTGACCTCCAGATCAGCGCCCAATGCTGAGCACACCTGGCTCGCCTCTACCTCAAAAACTCGGTGACTGCTGGAAGGAGCTCCATTTCCCTTTTCTCAGTTTGGTGCTGCTAGAAAGTACAGAGCCAAATCCAGGCCCGAGTGCATGGCCTGAACCTGGCATGCTCACTTACCTGGGCTGTCTTCCCTTCTGCTCCTAATCTTTCTTAGTCTCATTTTTTTCCCTCTTCTATATTTATTTTTATCTTTTCTGAATTATATGCACTTGGGCCCCTTAAATACCTATACACCTCTACAAGGAGGTGTAAGAAAATAAACAATCAAATAAGGAAATAACCTGTACAACCGAAAGCTTTGTTTTTTATACCAGGGGTGAGCATACTTCAGCCTGCTGGCCAAATCCAGCCTGCCACTTATCTTTGTATGGTGACCAAGATAAGATTAGTTTTTATATTTTTTAATGGTTTGAGAGGGAAAGAAGGAATATTTGTGATATGAGAAAACTATATACAGTGGGGCCTTGACTTACGAGTGTCCCAACTAACGAGTTTTTCGAGATACGAACCATCTCTCGGTCAATTTTTTGGTTTGAGTTGCAAGCTAAAATTCCGGTTATGAGCCAGCTTCAGATACCCCACCGCTAGTTGGCGCAGCAAACGTCACAGTGAACGTCACAACATTAGCCCAGCATCACGTGTCTCACTCATCATTCACAACTGATTTGACATACGAGTAATTTGAGTTACGAGCTCCGTCACGGAACGAATTAAACTCCTAAGTCAAGGCCCCACTGTAAATCTCAAATTTCCTTATCTGTAAATAAAGTTTATTGGCACACAGCTGTGCCCACTCATTTACTCATTGTCAATGCTGCTCTCAACCTGCCACAGCAAAGTTCAGTAGTTCTCACAAAGGTGGAGATGGCCCATGAGCCTAAAATATTTACTTTCTGGCCTTATACAAGAAAAGCTTGCTGACTCCTGGATGAGACCTTCATTTTACATATGTTTGAGTTCCTCTTGGCTAATTTAGTTTTATGAAATTGCTTTAAAGCTGGTGTTTGACACATCCTTCCTTACTCAGCCTAGCTATTTTATTTTGTGTGCTATGTCTATAAATTTACTTCTCAGTGCACTTTAACCTTGACCCAAGCTCCCGAGTACTGCCTGGTTCAGAATTCCGTACAATGTAATAAAGACAATTAAGTTTCAGCCACTTAGAAATAACTGAAGGACCCTCTTGAGTGACTATTTTATAGAAACTAATAAAATGAATCCACAAAAACTTCTATTTTCGCTGAAAATTCTAAGCCAACAGAAGGATCTACGCAACTTGGCACTTTTCACAACACGTTCAAACAATTTCCTCTGGGTTTTTTTCAGTTGATACATGTGTTTGCATATTTACTGATTTTTTTTCCCTCTTCTGGTCACCCTTAGTTAGAAATATAACCATGTCTCCATGGAAACACAGCATAATGCTCTATCACAGATGATCGAAGGACCTGAGCAGCTGGTATTGGGCTGAAGGCTGCAATGGCTTCGGACCAAATTAGGAAGAGAAAGCAGCTTACCCAGCTCTTCCAGGCCTCTCACAAATCTAAAGCTCAGCATGGCAACCTACACAGATTGTGAACTGCTGAGAATTTTTTCATTCTTTCTTTTTCCTTCTGCAAATATTCTCTTATCTATTTCTATGTTTCATCTATAAGGGGTGTTCATCCCCTGCTCCTAGAATGAGTGACAGAGTCTACACAGAATAAGCAGGAAGGGAACCTACATTTAGTGAGCACCTACTGTGTGTAGGCACTTCGATGTCGCAGCTGGCCCAATGTCACAAACTTGGTAAACATAAAAGCTGGGATTTGAACTCTGGTCTTGCCAAAGTCCACTCTCTTTCCACAACACGTGGGATAATACCCTTGCAAAGAAGAAGGATATGGGACATACAGTTTGAACCAGGTCTTTGAACAAAACCAATGGTCTTGAGGGAAGATGGAAATCAACATAAAGATGTTAGAATATGAAAGTTACCTTCTCTCCTAAATCCCAACTATGTTTATAAGTCAAGGTCAAAAGCTAAGTTATGGAGGAACCAAAAGAACCAGGATTCTCTTCCCCAACAATCCCTCCCTAATGCTTAAAGGGGATGTTTTAAATAGTGTTCATTAATAAGTGCCTTGAAAGAAGAATAGACAAAGTACTGGAATTTAAAGAAAGGAGACGTGCTTCAAGTTGGGGGGTGGAGAGGACGGGGATGGAGGAATGCATCGGGGAGAGGTGGCAGAGCACATCAAGGTCATCACAATTCACAGCCTTGGCTGTTCCTAGGCCCAGTTTAACTGCACTTTTCTTTCCTGAATTTCTAATCGGGGCCAACAATCTCCTACATCCCATTTCGTCTTAGAGTATGATCTAGTGGTATGCACGCTTGCCCAAGAGCTTGTCTCTCTGGGGAGGACCTGGTACCCTCAAGGTCACAGAGCCTGCTCTCCAGGGCATTATGAAGAGTCACATCACAACTGGACTCTCACTCCGTGGATAGTACAGTGCCTCAGAAACCAGGCTGGGGATGACTGCTCCCCTCGAGCAGGTGGGCTCCTGGCCCCCAATGTCAACTAGGACACCTTTGCGGTTTGAAGACAGTATTCCTCTGCTTCATAACTGTTTGAAGAACACTGTCCTAGAACATATCTTTGAGCATGGGAACAGAAGATGTGTAACTGATATTCACACCAGGACTCCTGAGCGAAAGAGGCCTGCCCTTTGGAGGTTTCCCCGAGTTCATGCTAACACCACGCATCCTACGATAAAGATGAAAAGAGAGACAGTCTCTCCTCACCTGGTCTATATTCTATCACTGCCATCACTGAGGGTCAAGAAAAACATGGAGAAGACAGTGAGAGACTGTGGAGAGGCAGAGAAGAAGCCAGCTCCTTTTTGTGGGGGATGGATTCGGGACAGGGGGTATATGGAGCCACAGGTTCTCCTGAAAAAGTGACTAGATTCTTCTTAGGCTCCATATAAAAATTCTCCTTTTTGTTAATCTTTTACAGAATAAATGATGAGATTGGAAGTTGAGAGAATAACCCGTAATTTATCTTGGGCTACATTGATAAAAAGCATGATGGAGTGGGCTGTCCTATGTTTATATGTCCTAGAAACCTAGAAAATTTCATTCCCCTTCTGCATGAGCCCTTTATTGCATAAAAAGTCTGCACTCTGTTCTCTGGAGAGAAGATATCTCATTACAAATTGCTTTATTAATCACGTTCGCTGATAAACTAGAGTACTAGCTACTGCATTAAAATTGACCTTTAGGTCATAGAAAATTGAAATCATTGGGGACAGCTTGTCCATGCAAAACAATCTTATTCTGTGAAGCGCAAGTTTCGACCTGAGCTACAACAACTGGTCTTTACAAACGCTCTATTTTCTTTTTCTTTTTTAAAGCATTCAGCACCCATTTCCTTCTGAATGGCTTTGGCTCAGCTTCCCAGATGTTTAGAACTCTAGGCATTGGTCAAGGAAGCATTTCTGCTGTGTGGTTTAGCTAAACACAAGCCCCTCTTATAGAGGTTTGACTAATAATTGTTCTGAAAAAGAAGGACGCCTCCCATCTCAGAGTAATTTATAAATATTATACATCCCACTCTACACCCGGGGGGAAAAATTCTCCTTTTTGTTAATCTTTCACAGAATAAATGATGAGATTGGAAGTTGAGAGAATAACCAGTAATTTATCTTGGGCTACATTGATAAAAAGTCCTGTCATTTCAATAACTACCTCAGTTTCATGAACTACTTTATTAGCCATTAGCACAGACCACACGATTCAGGCTAAGAAGGAAATAACCGTCCTAAAGCCCAGGCAGCGAAAAAATCCTTCTCTTAATTTATAAATTCCCTTAAGAAGAACAGGGTCCCATTCTCCTTTATGACCCACAAAACCACCTGCCTGCTCAATGTCAAAAATACTTCTACTGGCAGCTCATGGTTGGGAGCTTCCCAGATGAGCATGCCTATCTTTTACGTCACCTTTTGAGAAGAGAGGAAATAGACAATTGAAATCTTGAAGAAAAAAAAAAAAGTAGCCCAAGAAGAGGGCTCATTGTATTCCCAGTCCTACTCCTTTCTCTCTCTGTGTTTGTTTTGCTATTGCAATCCTTATTTCTCTGATAACAGTAACCTCTGACTTCAGTGCAGTGCCATGGTTGGATGACATTATAACCAGCAAGTACCTGTAAGCCATGCCCGTCTCTGCTCTGGTGGTTTCCCGCAATGAAATTCCATGGACACGTAAAAACTTCTCCAGGTGTTTCCGTTCCGCTGCTCCACTGGGCCTGGCAGGCCAGCAGGCTGCCCCAGGCGGAGGCTTGGTCACCGCGATGTGCCGTCTACATTTCAGAGCAGAGTCGCTGGATTTGGGGAGACCCAGCTTGGGGCTGGGGATGTCTGCACAGGCAGGTTTATACAGATGCATGTTTCAAAAACCCAGGAAAGCAGTGCTAATGGCGCAGGACTCAGCTCTAAGACTGGCTGTATCTTGCTATGTTTAACTTGAGTGACCCAGCTTTGGTGTGTCCCTAAAAGGGACTGGATTGTTTTCCTTAGATGCCCCTTATGGTTTTTGTGTGTGAGCGGGCTCCTGAGGTCCTGGCAGAGCTGCTGGCTGCAGGTCTTGGCTGAAGCCGACGCAAAAAGAAGCTTGACAGAGGCCACTTTTCCCGTCCCTGTAAAGTTCACAAAGTCAAACTTAAGCAACCAAGTATTGGCCCTGGGAAGAAAAATACGGGCATTCTTTCCCATGTCTTTCTATTTAGGTAAAAGGAATATTTTGGTGGGATTTGGGCCAAGTGTTCTGTTCTCATAAGGACCATAAGGTCTTGAGCATGATTCATGAGTGTGTAATGAGACCTCTCTAAATTATCAAATATTTCACAATTTACTATACTAGTGGCATGATTCATATGGGCAATAAGCCCACTGATTTTTGATGAAGGTGCAAGAGCAATTCAACAGAAGGATAGGCTTTTCCACAATTGGTGCTGGAACAGCTAGATACTGATAAGCAAAAAGAAACAAACAAAAATAAATGACCTTTGACACCTCATATTTGTACAAAAATTAACTCAAAATGGGTCACAGACTTCAATGTAAAACGATACAACTCTTAGGCAAAAACTTCAGAGAAAATCTTCAGGATCTGGGGCTCAGTAAAGAGTTCTTAGACTTGACACCAAAAATAAGGTCCATAAAAGTAAATATTATAAATTGGATCTCATAAACATTCAACATGTCTGCTCTGTGAAAGACATGTTGCATCTGTAAATCGGATGAAAAAACATATTACAGACCAAGAAAAAATATTTGCAAGTCACAAATCCAACAAAAAACTTGTAACTAGAACATAAAAAGAAGTCTCAAACCTCAACAATAAAAAACATATAAACAATCCAATTAGCAAAAGGACAAAAAATATGGACAAACATTTTACAGAAGAGGAGATACAGATGGCAAATAAGCACGTGAAAAGGTGGTCATCATTAGCCACTAGGGGAATGCAAATTAAATCCACATTGAGTATCTCCACACATCTATAAGAATCGCTAAAATAAACATGGCATTAACACCAAACGCTGGCAAGGATTCAGAGAAACTGGATCACTCATAAATTGCTGGTGGGAATATAAAAAGGTACAGCCTCTCCCCAGAAAAGTATGGCAGTTTCTTCTAAAACTAAATATACCAAACTTATATGACACAGCAATTGTACTCTTGGATATTTATCCCAGACAAATTAAATCTATGTTCACACAACATCTACATACAAATGTTCATAGCAGGTTAATTTTTAATAGCCAAGAAGAAAGAGGTGAACTGGGAAAGCAATAATGAAGAATGAGACAGGAGCCTTCTTCAATGCATCAGTGCCTTTCAACGCATCACTGTCTTTTTCTGCTCTCTGGATAGGCAAATAACATGCGGCCTTCAGTCTAAAGCTAATGCAAAGGAAATGACCAATGGGACTCCAATATGCAAACGTGCACTCTGTGGCCAAAAATGCCTCAAAAGGTGGCAATTGGGGGCACAGAGTGCCTTGGGGAAGGGGTAGATGAGGCGGGAGGAAGGTTGGCGATGGGGCTTTGGTTCTCTTATATAGGCTTTGCACTCTTTTTAAGTAATGTTGGGCCATGGAAGGTTTGAGATCAGGATAGTGGTCATGTGCTGATGAGTCATCATTTAAGTAATGCTTCCAGGATGCTGAGAACACATTTCCCTTTATCCCAGTCTGCACTTGCCTGGCTGATAAGAAATTCCATGGAATGGGGGTGGATGAAGTAAGGTAGAAATAACAGCATGGGCTGTGAAATCAGGAAGACTTGGGTTTGAATTCTACCCTTACAACACACTAGTGAATTGACTGGGGCACTTTATGAGTCCCAATTTCCTCCTCTGGAAAATATACCTCACCATATTTCCTTATAGTACTGTTTGAATAATTTTTAAAAGGCAATTTAAATTTTCAAATAAAAAGACTAATGATTAAAAATAATTGTTAAAGATTCAGTTATTGGAAGGACTGGGATAAAGTACAAATTCCCAGGAACATGGGCTTAGAGATCAGACTGACAGGGTTTTAAATCCTTGCCCAGCAGTATAGTACTGTGTGATGTGAATACTCTCTCAGTTGTTAGTTTCTTACTCAGAAAAATGAGTAAAACAATACTACCCACTCAGAGTTAGAAAAGCAAAGTCAGGCTGTATATTTTAAATCCCCAAACATACCCCACTGCCTCTTGAAATGCCATTCCTCTGTATAATCATTGTATATGTTTAATTGCTGACTAAAGTTCAATATTATTGAAAAAGTATGTTTCTGCCATGGAAGACAAGCTCACTTCCCTTACTTTGTGCTAGAATGTTCTTTTCAGCTGGGAAAATTATAAAACCTGAAGCACAAGTGTCCCATCAACGTTTTGAGAAATAGTGTTCTACATGCTTTGCTTTTCTAACATGTCTAAGGACTATTCCAAGATAAATTTCAACTTGAAGCAATTTCAAGATTTGCCATTTTCCCAAACAGATTAAAATGTTAGTTCAGATAAAGTCACAACTGATTTTTTTTTAGAGGTCACCTTTTTTTGCAACCTTGCCCAATGGAACACAAGACTAAACAAAAATCTTAGGCTTCCTGGGAAAGGACCTCAATTCATAAACCATTTACTCTTTTGTGCACATAATTTAAGCAAGGTGGATTTTCTTGCTCCCCATTCCTCAGCAGAGTAAAGACAGAAAATGAGATGAAAAAGCCCATTAGAGGCAGAGCTACTGACAGCAGCAAGAAAAATTTACAGCAAGGTGAGGTGAAAAATTTACAGAAAAAGTAATGGAGGGAGAAAAAAATACAGAAGCCAAACTTTAAAAATAAAATACCAAAAGAAGGCCTCTAATCTTCAAGGCAAATAGTTCTACATGCCTTAAGTCCCTAAGGACATTTTCACATAGCCCAACAGTTGACATTTATTAAGATAAACTAGAGCCCTGGCCAGTGTGGCTCAATTGGTTGAGCGTTGTCCCATGCACCAGAAGGTTGCAGTTCGATTCCCCATCAGGGCACATGTCCAGGTTGTGGGTTCCATCCCTGGTTGACAGGAGGCAACCAATCAACATTTCTTTCTCATGTAGATGTTTCTCTCCCTCTCCCTTCTTCTCTCTCTAGAAATTAGTAAAAACATATGTAGTTTTTTAAAAGGGTAAACTAGAGTTGTCAAGTTGTTCCTTCAGGTTTAAAAGTTAAAATAAATCCTTGACACAAATTACAAAGTTTCAGGGAAAAATCACTTGAGTCAAAGTGTTTATTCTCTGACAATATCAGATGAAGAAGGCCTAACTGTGACGAATTTCTGCATTTAGTTGTACTACTAGCTCATGTCACGAGCTTTTTTCCCATTCCTAGGAACTTGGTGGTTTAGTGGATTCTCAACCTAAAAGAGGTCAACTTTGTTCTTGAGTCACAGACCACACGTGTCTTCCCTGCACTTGCCTCCCTGCTGGTTCTCATTCCCACAAACTTCCTCGCATCCTTGTAAAACTCCAGCTGAAATGGTGTCTTTTGTGCGTATTTTTCTTTCTGACACATCCCTGTCTGCCTCTGTCCTTTAGCTCTATTTCCAGAGCATTTCACACTTCTAATATTACACCAATAAAACAATACTGTGGTCCTGTATTCCCTGAAAACAACTCCAAGATTATTCACGGCAAGAAGCCTGTCTTATGTATCCTCATATCTCTGGAACTGCGACATAAGAGATGATCAAACCTCTTGAATGGATTTCTATTCAATTTTCTGGTTTGACTTCAACTATTTTTTAATATTACACGTTCAATACTGAGTGTCCTTGAATTCTGAATACTGGCTTTATTGGAAATTCATTTAACTGAAAATACCTTAAAAACAAAACACATTTAAACATAATAGTTCTTTGTCATTTATTTTGGATAAATGACCATTTGGAACCTATAATAATATAAGCAGATTTAAGTTTAATATTTTGTTCAACAAGCAACTGGTGTTTGGATAGTCACATCATTAAAATTACTGAGCTTGGACAGGAGGAGCTGATCTATCCAATGTGCCCACTTGTGGAATTGATTATGCTATCACCCCTTAACCTCAGAGGAAACTAAATAACGCAACAACCCTTTTGGACAGCTTGTTTCAGGCTTGATGTTCATTGCTCTAATCCAATTAAATATGCAGATTAAGCTATAAAATGCACGTTGGGCTTTCATCTTTTATTAGTGAAGTATTTCAAATGGGAGATATTGCCGTAAAAAAGGTCTCTTGAAACAAAACCATATTTTCTTAACAAATTTTTCCTCAAATGTTTCACCATTTTACACACACACACAATGCATGTATTTTGTTTGAGGACAGTGAGCCAGGGGAGGAATGCCAAGATATCATTCATGATCAGCAGCTTTATTTAATAATATTACATTCAAAACCATGCTGTATCCTGCTGCTGGGAGCAGAGGCTTCTCTGGCTTCTAGAATCCCATAGGTGCATTCTAGAGAAACATGTAATGATGACACTGTTTGAATCAACACACTGTCCTGGAAGCTCCTCGGAAGAATGCAAGCCTGGCCATTTCTGGAAGATCAGGCTGCTGTAGTGAACTCTGGTGGCTCAACAAGTGCTCTCTGACCATGTGCCTGATCCTGCCTCATGCGCTATGAGCCTGTATCTATGGCGCCAGAGCCTGTGGCTCTTACCATGGGGAGGGATAGCCATCTCACAACCAAATGTAGGTGGAATAAAACGAGCTGCAGGGGGGCTCCTGGCTCATCTACCCGTAAATGATTCTTAGGGCAATAAAAACAAACTCTGAGCCGTTCAAACCGAGAGCTGAGAGCCCTCATGGAGTGTCATAAGCCAGGCTGTGTTCCAAGACCCTGCCATCTGTAGATGTGAGATCACCATCTACAGGTTCCTGAAGGGCCATCAGCTTTCTCAATGAAACAGGAAAAGTGAGTTCCGAGTGGAGGAGCCAAAAGAGATTGGCCCACCCTGTGGCTTAGGCTGGTGCATCCAGCCTGGAAGGAGAGTAGCACTGAAGGGAAAGCTGTGCCTTGACTTCTTTCCTGTTGCAGTAACCAGCTGGGCTCTCCCTGGGCGGCTCCTTTGCATGCTCTGACCACGCCTCAGGGCAGAGACCGACCAGCCGTTCATCATGCCCATTTCTCGTTCTTCCTAGGCACACATTTGGCCTACAACTCCCAGTCTCCCTTGCAGCTCAATGTGTCATGTGATTGAATTCCAGCCAATGTTACTTCTGCCTACAGGTGCCACTTTCAGGCCTGGTCCACAAAGTACCTCCACTGATCCTCCACCGTCTCTGTCCTGTCTGCTGGATCAATGCCAATACTCAGCCACTATCCACCTTAGGAAACGCAGGCTGATCCCAACTTTCACCTGATTGGAACGTCCTACCCCTTGAATGGACTTAAATGAGTAGAAAATAATGTCAAGTCGTTGAGGTTTCAGGATTTAGCAGGAAGGGTTACCTTTCATATAATCATGGCCTTTATGTTGCAAACGGCATCTGCCTACCACCTACCAATAATGAGCACTTAGTAGCCCTTCCTGGATTGGGAGGGAAAACTCGATATATGATCTGGAGCCCAGTTTAATTTCCTGGTGACTGAAGAAATATTTGGCAAGTTTCTGTCTAAAACTAGTTTGCAATATGTGTGCCAATGCACACAAAACCCTCCATTTCTCTTGCCTCAGAAAGGTGACATTTCTCATCGCCAGGGAGGCCGTGGGGGAGGGAAGCGTGGTCTCAACCATCAGCTCCAGAGAGATGTGAGTCAGTTCTCCTTGGAACCATGCTGTTTCCTCCTCCCACTGAGCAAACACACATAATACAACCATGAGCCACTTAGTGACAACCACAAGCTAAAACTGGAAAGGCCAGGGCAGCTGTTGCTATGGAACCTTTACATCCTCTGAGAGCAGGATTCTTCACAGGCTGCTCATTCAACCATTGTTGAATGTTCTTGCACTCACCTCAGGTTGATTCTCAACACCAGATCTTCCTGCATGAATGCAAGCCAGGTTGCTAAGCTCATGGATTACCTGCTGCCCTGCTGGCAGGAACCGAGTGCACCAAAGCTCACTGTATGTGGAGAACTGCCTGTCCACACACAGGACCACAGCTGATCCTCTGGAAATGGATGAAGTAAATGATTTCTAGGAAGTCATGGAGTTTTAATAGCAGAAAGGAAATATCAGAAACAACGCTCAGTGTACCTACTCTCCAGTTAAAAAGAGACATTTATTAAGATGGTAGAAATCACTCTTAAAAGACTATAGCTAAATGTTTATTCATGTGTTGATTTGTTCTACTAAATGTACGCAGGCATTTCAAATTAATAGGTTCAGGCAGCTATGGTTGACACTGATGGTTTTAAAAGCTCTTTGTATTGTATCCCAAAATCACTTTTTCCCAGAAGGTTGGTGATTGTATAAATCCCTTAAAAGCCTCTGTAAGAACACAAAGATCTCTGATAAGTACTGCTTGAGCTCAGCAGTCAGGTACTAGGTGAAGAGTCCATTTTCCCCAGATATTTTAAGAGTCACCCTATCCTTAATTATCTTCATAACACTTAAATACACCATACACAGTCAGGGGTCACACCTCAACCCTTATTTCAGAGTGTTTGAAAACAAAGTGCATTGCTCTTTCAAATCACTTGTGCTGTAGTACCTCATTTATTTTTTACAATGGTCCTTTCTAATGCTATTAGTCTTCTTTGCAGTCGAAGAAATTGAGACTCAGGAAAGTTAATTAACTTACCCAACGATTTGTTTAACTATAGAACTCAATGCCATAGATTTCATATAACACTGTGTAGTATAGAGAAAGCAATGAAATAGGCGCTCTCAAATATTGGCAGTGGGAAGGTAAAGTGAGAAAATATTTCCAGACAGCAACTGCATTAATAATAAATATGACTGCATACATACATATGTAATATTAGCACATAATATTCACCCTTTCATTCCACTTCTACAAATAGAGCCTAAGAAAATAACCAGAGAGTTTGCTAATCTGCTTATTTGGCCATCTGGGGTGATGCTGCTTAGAGTTATTAATTTAATAACTTATGTTGTTCACATAATGAATAAGTCCTATGTGGAAGAATCCATTTGACAGTTGAAGTCACATAAGTAGAATCTAATTCAATTTAGATTGACTGAGGAGTCGTTACTTTTTACTCTCCTTTGGTATTCAACCATATGTATCTCGGTGCTTTTTTAAAAAAAATATTTTTATTGATTTCTGAGAAGAAAGGAGAGGGAGAGAGAGATGGAAACATCAATGATGAAAGAGAATCAATGATTGGCTGCTTCCTGCAAGCCCCACTCTGGGGATCAAGCCCACAATCCAGGCATGTGCCCTAACCAGGAATCAAACCATGATCTCCTGGTTCATAGGTCGACGCTCAACCACTGAGCCACACCAGCTCAGTGCTTTTTAAATCAGCAGATGGATTCGAAAACTGTGGTACAGCTACACAACGGAATACAATGCTGCTGTAAAAAAGAAGGAACTCTTACCATTTACAATGGCATGGATGGAACTGGAGAGCATTATGCTAAGTGAAATAAGCCAGTCATATAAAATTACAGAATTAAAAAAAATTACTCATTCTTTAATTCAGATCTCCCTAAGTGTGTGTCATAGAACACTTAGTTCAGCAGTTCTCAACTGTGGGTCAAGACCCCTTTAGGGGTCGAACAACCCTTTCACAGGGGTCGCCTAAGACCATCGGAAAACACATATATAATTACATATTGTTTTTGTGATTAATCACTATGCTTTAATTATGTTCAATTTGTAACAATGAAATTGGGGGTCACATATTGCTACTTATATAAATGTTCTCATATAATCATAGTAATGACTCAAATTCCTGTAGCAAGGGAAGTTAAAGCTGCTAACTTTACATGAAAATATTGATCCAGCCTAGTTCCTTATTATAAAATACAAAAAAAAATAGGACATTCAAGTATTTTTCCTTAATGAAGGTGCCAGGCGTCCTTTCCTTAAGCTAGAATTAGGGGAAAGTATATTCTTTCTGTTCCACTGAAGTTCTTGGAAGTCATATTCAATGTAAGTATTTTGGGGGTATCTACTTTGTGCCTAACTAGTCCTGTTCTAGAAACTACTAAAGAAATTAATTCATGGGTCAGGTTCATAAAAAGTTTACAAGACCTTTAGTTAAACAAGAGTTGGGAAACAAATGAGAAACAACACAAGAGAGTTTTAAGTGCCAAATCATATCACGTGTTAGAGCCAGGATGTGTCTTTAATTCTTGTCTTCCCGGGCCCTATCTGATGGTGCTTTAAGTGTGGGGTTAAATTTAGATCCTAGTAGCAATAAAATGAAACATGGGAAGAGTCTGAATGTAGAGATGAAACACACTGAATGCAATGGCTTCTCTTTTCTCTCTTGTGGAATTATATTCCAACCAGAACAGTGCCTTAGAATGAATGTGCCAAATTGCTCTGTACCTATGTAATCTGTATACAAAAAGCCAGCTACCTTAACCACCAGAGACCAGAACACCACGGCCCCTCGCCCAGGCTGGGCCTGCCCCCCACGGAGCGGCTATGGGTGCCCCTGAACAACGCAATAGGGTGCGAGTTTGATGGGGAAAAGTGGAAGAAATAGGGGGGAAGGTCTTAAGGGTCTGCGGGGTTTAGGGCGGTTGGCCTGGAGTAGGTTTGGCGTGTGCTGGGGAAGGAAGAGGAAGATCCGATTGGAAAACGGCTCAGCACAGTACCTTTCTCATTGCGAACCAGACGGCGCCAGCTGTGGACTGAATGGGCAGTTGTCTCATGCGTGCGCTTGGAAACCCACATACATGTTCATGGCAGCGGCAGAACTCCCGAAACTTCACTGATTCCAAACAGTAAACAGCTATCAACGTCAAAGAACAGGAAAATCCTCTCCAACTAGCGGCCTGGACTTGCAAAGGTGACTGAAGGAAACACCACTTAAGGAGGAGCTAGGAAAACCGGAAGTATGCGACCAGAGGATGGTGGGATTGTGGAGGACGGCTGGGTGACCAGAGGATGGTGGGATTGTGGAGGACGCCTGGGCGCCTAGAGGATGGTGGGATTGTGGAGGACGCCTGGGCGCCTAGAGGATGGTGGGATTGTGGAGGACGCCTGGGCGCCTAGAGGATGGTGGGATTGTGGAGGACGCCTGGGCGCCTAGAGGATGGTGGGATTGTGGAGGACGCCTGGGCGCCTAGAGGATTGTGGGATTGTGGAGGACGCCTGGGTGCTCAGGTGAGACCGTGAGCCTCTTACTGCGCATGTACATAGTCAGCCCTATAGTCTCTGTCTCACAGTATTTGGACCTGACTTCTGGCGGGAAATTATTTCTGTTGAGGTTTGCTGTTCCCTTGTGGGAAGGAAGATCAGAAATAAAGGTTTCATTTGTTACTTGGTTTGAAGCGGAGGACAAGAGCCGCGAGTACGACCAGTTCTACGAGGAGTACACGCGCACCTCCCAGGAGCTGCCGATGAAGCCACCGCCATCGAAGCTTTCAATGGACCCATCAAGATCTTCCAAGAGCAGGGCCAGACTCGAGAGAAGGGCAGCAAGGAGTATCCTGAGCGCTTCCGGCGTGAGGGCAATGGAACCGAGATGCAGAGGATCCTTCTGAACTCAGAACGGCTCAAGTCTCGCATCGCGAGATCCACGCCATCCCCGAGAGCCTCGCGAAGCTGGAACAGGAGCTGCCGACACAGGCCCTTGAACAACCGGGAGATCGATGAGCGCAGGAACAGCCTGAAGCCAGACCTCATGCAGCTGCGCACCATCCGAGACCAGTAGCTGGTATGACTCACCCAGAAAGGCTTCCGCCAGAAGAAAATCAGCGAGTGGTTGGGAATCACAAATGAGACTGAAGACCAGTATGCACTGATGGAGGGTGAGGGTGACCTCCCCACCTTGAGGAATGAACCTGGTATGTGGGCAAGATCAGCCGCACGCAGGCTGAGGAAATGTGGAAGGGCCTTCCTCCCCCGTGAGAGCAGCAGCGGGGCTGCTGTGCCTGCTCTGTGGTGGTGGACGGCAATACCAAGCACTGTGTCATCTACCGCACGGCCACTGGCTTGGGTTTTGTGGAGCCCTACACCCTGCACGGGTCTCTGAAGGTTCTGGAGCTGCATTACCAGCACACCTCCCTCCTGCAACACAAGGATGCACTTACTGTCACACTGGCACATCCTGTGCAAGCCCCAGCCCCGCACCCCCACTGACTCATACAGAGCAGGACTCCATCTTTCTGTCTGTCTGTCTCTCTTCTTTATGGATCTTTCTCTGTCTCAATCTCTCTCTTGCTTTCTCTGAGTCTTTCTCTTCCTGCCACTCTTTCTATCCCCATTTCTGTCCTCTCTCTCTTAGTCTCTGTACCTCTAAGTCTTCTTTAGAGGACCATACCTCCTCCACCCCATGCCCAAGCCATAGACCTGGGGTCGGGGCAGGAAGAAGGCAGGAAGGAACTTCGCTGGGCCACTTCCAAGAACCTCAGCTGTGACATTTGGGGCCGGGTGGTCCCGCCCCACAGACCCAACTTCCCGTCCAAACCCTGAAGTGAAACCCGAACCGGTTACCCCCACATGGAGCTGCAGCCCAGAAGCCCTCCTCCCACAAAAGCAAAATTATTAAAAATAACCTCAAGAGCTGGGCCCTATCTGACCCCAGGCTTCCCAGGAACCAAGGCTGCTGCAGGTACTGCTGGGCCAGCCCAGATGCACTACCCACAGCACCTCCGCTCGATGCAGTTTCAGGACTTCTTTTTGGTCATGTTGGTTCCTGATTTTGTTTCTTTGGCTGTAAACCCATTTTCTCCTCTTTGGGGACAAGAACATGGTTTTCTATGCTGCCATGGACCCCGGTCCTGCCTGCCCATCTGGGCTGGCAGGTGAGTTTTGTATGGTACGTTGATACTGATATAGATATAAAACATTGAACTCAAAAAAAAAAGGAAAGTGGGATAGAGACGAATAAGAAACTTTGGAGACAGTGAAGGGCAGTTTGTCCAGACTGTTGAGAGCTAAGAATTAGAGTTTAATTAGGATAGAAATCCTGCTAATAGCACCTGATGACTGAAATCTGAGCACTCTGCTTTTAGGTTTTCCAGTTTAAGTTTTTGGAGACTACCTATTAAAACATTCCTGGTTGGAAAGTGTTTGTATAGAAGCCCATAGGTATTAAGTATTTGCTGTGTTTACCATGCTTAGCTCTCTGTAAGGAATATGGAATCATGTTAAACGCCTCATGTTCTCAAGCTTTACTTCTGAAGGAGCTGGCTCTGAAGGAGCTGGTGCTGCATTACCAGTATACCTCCCTCGTGCAACACACGATGCACTTACTGTCACACTGGCACATCCCGTTTATTTTTATGTTAAAAAATAAACATAAAAACATGTTTATTTTTTAACAGAAGAAATATAAACATTAAAAATAAAAAAAGAAGAAGCTTGAGTTTTAGGGGCGAAATCAAGCAGACAGGCGAGCGGTTAGGAATCAGTGGTCCCAGATTGCGAGAGGGATGTACGACTACCGGTTTAGACTACCAGTGTCTGCAGGATCGGGCCTAAACCGGCAGTCGGACAAGGGTGTGCTCCAAACAGCTGCACAGCACGGCTCGAAGCATTCCCCCACCCCAGCACACACACACACACACACCAGGGGTGGGAGCGTGCTCTGAGCGGCTGTGCGGCATGGCTCGGAGCACACCCCCAGTGGGTGGCAGCAACAGCCGGAGCAAAGCAGCCCTGGTCCAAGATGCCTGACAGTGGCTGGAGCAAAGCAGCTCAGGTCCCGAATGCCTGGCAGCAGCCGGAGCGAAGCAGCCCAGGTCCTGGGTGCCAGAGGGAAACCGGTGCCGGCAGCCAGGGGAAGGAAGGCCTATTCTTGCACAAATCTTCATGCATCGGGCCTCAAGTATTTTTTATCATCATGATAAATAGTA
>NW_006283631.1:4990015-5001466 GCF_000327345.1 Myotis davidii
GGATCGCAAGAGGGTGCAGGCCGGGCGGAGGGACCCTCCCCCCCATGCACGAATTTTGTGCACCGGGCCGCTAGTATATTAATAAAGGAGAAATATATATAAAAGAAAATAACCAGAGATATGATTATTTAAAAATCTGGTATAAAGATGTTTATTATAATCTATATATATAAACAGATAATATGCAAATTACCCAGGCGTCACAACCACTGGAGGAGGCTGCATCACGACCGCTTAGGAGGAGCTGTGCACGCAGATAGGCAGGAGAGGACTGCGTGCCATCCCAGCCCCAGCGGACACACACACACCAGGGGTGGGGATGTGCTCCAAGCCGGGCTGTGCTCCGAGCCGGGCCGCATGGTGCAGCTCAGAGCACACCCCCATCCCAGCAGACACACACACACACACACACACACACACACCTGCGCGCGTGCACATACACACGGGGCGCCTGCTCTCTCTGTGGCTTGACCGGCCATGGGGAGCTGGCCTAAGCCGTCAGTAGGACATCCCCTAAGGGCTCCCAGACTGTGAGAGGGGGCAGGCTGGGCTGAGGGACCCCAGCACAAATTTCATGCACTAGGCCTCTACTTTATTAATAGTAGGATAAATCCTATGCGACCCGGCCAGGGCAGCGAAGGCTTGAAGACAGCTTCGGCCGGAGCGAAGCAGCCCAGCCTGGGTGCCAGAGGGAAACCGGTGCCGGCAGCCAGGGGAAGGAAGGCCTATTCTTGCACAAATCTTCATGCATCGGGCCTCAAGTATTTTTTATAATCATGATAAATAGTAAACAAGATAAGACCAGCTAAGCAATAATCCTATATAATAAAAGGGTAATATGCAAATTGCCCCTGATGGTGGAATGACAAGAACTGACCGGTCGCTATGACACGCAATTACCACCAGGGCAGACACTCAGTGCACTCCCACAGGGGAGCTCCACTTAACCACAAGCTGGGCTGATGGCTGCAAGCTCAGCAGTTGTGGCAGGAGCCTCCCTGCCTCCTCAGCAGTGCTAAGGATATCTGACTGCAGCTTAAGCTGGCAGGTGGACATCCCCCAAGGGCTCCTGGGCTGCCAGAGGGTGCAGGCTGGGCTAAGGGACCTTCCCCCCCAAGTGCACAAATTTTGTGCACCAGGCCTCTGATCCTATATAATAAAAGCCTAATATACTAAGTGTCCAGTTGTACCATCAGCTGTTCAACCAATCAAAGCATGATATGCTAATGATATGCTAAGGCCACTCAACCACTTGCTATGATGTGGATTGACCACCAGGGGGAAGATGCTCTGACTGGTAGGTTAGCTTGCTGCTGGGGTCCAGCCGATCGGGACTGAGCGAGGAAGGCCAGACACACCCTGGAGTCCTCTCGAGGTCCCTCCCTAGCTGGCCAATCTCCCGCATCCCTCCCAGGCCCTGATTGTGCACTGGTGGGGTTCCTCAGCCTGGCCTGTGCCCTCTCACAATCTGGGACCCCTCGGGGGATGTTGGAGAGCCGGTTTTGGCCCAACAGCGGAACAATGGCTGCTATGATATGCACTGACCACCAGGGGGCAGACGCTTAATACAGGAGCTGCCCCCTGGTGGTCAGTACACACCCACAGTGTACTGAGCACCGCTCAACCAAAAGCCAGGCTCACAGCTGGTAAGGACAGCAGGCCTAAGCCATCAGTCAGACATCCCTTGAGATGTCTGCATCCCGGACTGCGAGAGGGCACAGGCCTGGCTGAGGGACCCCCTCCTCCTCCCCCACCCCCACCGAGTACACGAATGTCATGTGCTGGGCCTCTACTATACTTATAAGATACAGTCCTTTACATTTTTAAAGTGGTTTTCAAAATAATAAAATAGACTGTCATAATTTTAATAAAATAAGGTAAAAAACAAAATATCTAGTATAATTCAAATTCACAAGGCTAGGGAGAAGCACCCTGAGATATTAGCAGTGGTCACCTTTTCTTCTTTATACATGTCTATTTTTAAAATTTTCTACCAAGTTCAGATGCTACTTTTGTAACCTTAAAAAATAGTTATTTAAAACAACAAATAATGTTTTAAAATCATATCCACAGTTACACAGGAACTAAAAGCCAACCCTTTGCCTCCAACTCCAGGACCCTGCACCACCCTCCCTTGCTGTGCAAGGGAATGAGCCACCCTGTAAAATGCATCAGCCTCACAGGTTCATCAGACAACTCTGTGAAATGGCCAGCCAATCAGTATAAAGCCAATCAGAGGTTTTTACATGTAGCCCTATGCAAACATAGCCCCAGAAAGTAGGTCAGAACCACTTATCATAAGACCAATGTGCATTCTCTCCCCTCTTCCCGCAATTTTATTTCTTAAATATACCAGGACTGCTGGACCCCTCTCCAGCTCTAATGCCTTCTTCCAATCAGTTAAGAATACCCTTGATTTCAAATACAGATTATCATTGAATCTGGGCATAAGTCAATCCTCACTTCCCTCAAGAACTGGAATTAACCTGATGTAAAATATTTTCATTGGAATTTGAAGTTAGAGTCCTCTAGCAATTCCCTGTTGATGGCCATAAAGCAAGGACCCATAGAATTCTTGCCCATAGCAAATATGTAATGTCTTCAAGGCCTGTTCAATCAGGTTTATATTCTGTTCTGGAAGTAAGGTTTCACAGATGAATACATATGTCCCTATTTCGCATCAATCATATCTATCTTCTACATACAGGTCTCCTTCTTGGGCCATCATATCTATCTTCTACATAAAGATCTTCTTGGGCCATGTTGTTGGAAGAAAGGACAATTGGAAGTCCGGAAAAACTTTCTGTAACTTCTTCACAGGCAACATCTACAAATGAAAGGAAAGCTGGTGGCATGAGGAATTGCTCGGTCTATCGTTTACATTATACTTTGAAGGAACTGCGCCATTCATCCTTGTCATTGTTCCAGTAAATTCAGTGATTCAACTGAGCTAGGTAATTCCAATATTAGGTGAAAAAAGGAAAGGAGCAGGCGATGAAAAATATTGCCTTTTTTCTGAGACGTGCACATGGAGCTCTGCAGTAAATCTAATTTGTAAATGAACTTCATCCTACTAGTCTCCTCCTGAAACAACCATGCTATAAAAATAAAGGGGGGAGACATTTTTAATTTTTGATCATGTAAGATAGACATGACGTTCACTGTTCTTTATCACACTCATTAAACAGGGGATACACAAGGCTACTGCAAAGCAATGATTAATAACATTACCCTGTAGATTACCATGGAAACCATTCATTCTGGTTACAGGACACGTTGTTATTGCTTGAGTAAAGCGGAAAAGAGTAGCAGCTGTTTTTTTCCGAAAGTTGATGGCTAAACCTAGTTACCTTAATGAATATTCCCCTCTAACCTGAAAGATGTCATTCCAGTGTCAGATAATAGAGCAGGAATTTTATGGTCCTGTGTTAGACTCCTTTAAGGAAAGTTTCTGGCCTAGAGTACTAAAAGAATATGTTATGGAAGGAAACCATTATAGAGGCTTTCCTGTGCCACTTGAGTCTTTGTCCAGGAGCTCGTTAACGGTAGCTTTAAGATGTACGGATGTGAGGTGCATTCCCAACACTGACAGCTCATTTAAGTTCTTTTTGACTGAGACCATGCTCCTTCGGCCCTTCCTCCATGTATATTAAATAACAAGCTCTCTGGCCATAAACAGTCAATGTATTTCACAGAACATTTCCAGATACTTTTATCTCGTTCTAATCTTGTACATGTTGATTTTTAAACAGTGGCTTAGATTTGGAAATATCTCTTTTATTCCTGCTTTGGAAAGGGAAGAAGAGAAGTTCAGGCATTTTGAGGTTCATAGTCGAACAAGTTTTCAGTGCCGAGACATCAGTTAACTCAATTGCTAAATAAGCTTCCCTATCGTGTCCTTTTGGAATCAGAAATATAAAAACAGGGCATCTCAGAGCACACGGGGATGCTTTGATAAATGGAATACAGCCAGGATTTCTATACTTCCACACAGTCTCTACAGAATTCCACAGTCTCTATAGAACTTTTCCATATTTCAGCCATTTCATTGAAACCATTTTTCACTTCTAATGAGTTTTTATTAACAGTTTAATAAAAATCGTTATTTTAGGCTTTATTTTCATAATAATTTTTCTTGCAAAATTCTTTTCAGTGCCTAAGAGATTTTTATGGCAATTACAGGGAATGAGCATTCTTAGACTACAGACACTTTTGCTCCGTACATTTTGCCTTATAACAAAGAGATTTGTGAAATTATTCCTCCTCTGCATTATTTGAATCTGACACTGGGGAAACAAGAAAGAGCAAGAGAGGAAAATTTATAGAAACTTGTCTTATATTGACTCTTTTTTTTAAGTGTCTTTTTTGCCAGATGTTGCCTGTCTTAGAGGGATGCTCAGACCCTCGTGTTGGTGGTCAGTATGTTCTACTCTGCACCCAATGCCAGACCTAAGCCCCATTCAGCAAGTTCATACCAAGAAATCAGGATACTTTCAAACAGGCAAAATGCACTGCCCTCCCTCATCCCAAGTTCTCCAGGCAGCAGAAGGGCAGGAAGACCACAGGGCCTTTCTTGTTGTTGTGTTAGGAGGAGGCACTTTCCTGCAATCTTGGAACTGGTTTTTACTTAAGACAAACCTTAATGCCATCCTCCTTTTTCCTGTCAGCTCCTGAGTGTCGGCAGCCTCCTTCCAAGGGGTGGATTCTGAATAACTACCCAGGGCCCATCCTGTGCCATTTTCACCAAGTCCCTGCTCTTTGCCATTACACATTCTGGTGTCAATCATCCGTAAGGCAATGAGAGCCCTTAAGGTCTCCAGCAGCTCAGGGCAAGAAATCAAAGCACGGGGGGGGGGGCTTACCTGTGGGGCATGCCGGTGATGCAGGCGGTGGTGCCCTCGTGGGACAGGTCGCAGAGTTTCAGGTACCAGTTCATCTCCGCTTCGCGCACCTGCGCCAGTTGCTGCGCCCTGAGCTGGCTGTGCCCCGCGGGGCTGAGGCTGCCGCCCTTCCCACTTTCCGAGGCTTTCTTGGGAGGCTTGTCCTTGGCCCCTCCGGAGGGCCCGGACTGTTTCCTTACCTTGGCGGTGCTGCTGCTCTCCTCTATGACCCGGGCTGACAGCATACTGGAGGGGCCTGTCTGTGCTTCAGAAAAGACGCCACGGGCCTGTCATCAAAGGAATTGGAGTGGATTTTTCTGCTCTGCCTCCCTGGTCTTCGCTGTCTTTGCCCATCCCTTTAACCTTATCCTGCCACGAAGCTGTAACTGAGCCGGGTCTGTGACTGCGCATGAAAGGGTATCCCTGATTTTCCTGAGGAAGAGCTAGAGACCAGTGATATCACGGAACGTGGAAATTGTCAAAACAACCTCCGGCAACCCGGTAATGCGGAAGTTCTGCTGTGCTCTTGCTTCTGCAAAGTGTGGACCTCGGCTTCATCTAACAGTAACTCTCACCCTTAGCTCATTAGGCTTGGGAAATTGTATTTGATCATCGTGTTAGAGTTATTTTTAAAAAGGGACATCTACAGGCTCATTAGCCATTCTTTATTAGAGTCCCTTTAGAGTTTTAAACATTTTAATGTGAATTTCCTCAAATAAGTCTAACATCAATGCAAGGGGAGGGTAATCGTCCTTTTGTGTAAGCCTTAAAATAAAATTTTTAATTGATTTTGTAATCCTTTGGGGGGGGGGTGCTTTTTGAATGTCAGCAAACCACTATGTCAAACAGTCTTTCATTCTGAATGGAAACATGAGTCCACCATAACTGACTCAGTAATTGACCCTCTTGATGATTCTGATGGTTGGAAGCATGAGAATCATCTTCTAACCCAGGGGGCTGAGGCTGACGTTGGAGGGGGGCGGGGAATAGAATGAGAGGAAGTGGTCAGAGCCTGAGTATGTGTGGATATGAATGAGGCAGGTATGCCAACTGCACATGACAACTAGCTCTGAAGATGGAAAGAGCATTCAGTTAAGGTGAATGGGATTGACCCACACACATGCCCACCCATGGGACATGTGACCTCTGTCTTAGCTCAGGACACATTCATGTCAGTGTCCACCTAAGTGTTTGGGGACCCTCTAAGCACCAGGCGTCCCCCCTAACCAACCCAGTGCCTCCTGTATTAACTGCTCTGTGTTGGCTGCATGTGCAGGACTTGGGAAGGTGTGTGAATTTATTTGTCCATGCAAACCCATAAATTAAAAATCATAGAAGTTTAGTGAGGTCCTATAGACTCTGAGAATGGCAGGAGAAAAAAGAGGGGGAAAGAGGCTCTCGTTAAAGAGGTGACCCTTTTGGGAAGTATGTTAATGACTTTGCGAATACCTATGGCTGCTGATTAGTCCCAGCCAAGAATGAGAGGGCAGCAAGTCACACTATGTGGACTTGTCCATATTCAGGTAAAAGCTGTTTCATATTAGCTTCCAGGGTAGTCTAGGATTAGAACCAGGACCACCAAGCAATGTGCAATGTAAAACGTTTATCAGCGGGCAAGGAGGCAGCTGCTACCAAGCACCAGGTCTGCCCCACCTGAACCTGTGTGGTCTTAGGAATTGTTAACACCAGCAGCCTCTCTACCCACCATCCCTTGAGTCATAGAAGAGCTTCAGCAACATGGTCTCCAATAGTAATAGGCTCCCCAAAGTATAGACTCTGGAAACAGTTTCCCAGGTTGATATTCTTGGGGATGTGTCAATGGAGGACTTTGTCGTGGAACTGGGGAGGGGGTTCTATGCTCATACAGTCAAGGGGCCATCACACTCCCTTTGGGCTGCTGTTCTCAGGAGGCAGTGTTGTCTTGTTTGAGAGCTTTGCTCTGGAGTCAGACTCCTTGGGTTTGAATCCTAACTCCACCATGTACCTGCTCTGTGATCGTAGGCAAATTACTTTACCCCACTGTGCTTTAGTTTCCTCAGCTGTAAAAATAGGGATAATCGTCTACTTGTGGCCGTTTTAAAACATGGCTCCCAAATCCTTTGACACGCCTTTCATTGACAGGCAAGGTCTACTTCCCTTCCCCGGCAGCTGGGCGGGCTCCTGGTCAGTGAAATCTGGTGGAAGTGAAGCTGTTCTGGTGGAAGAAAGGCCATCTACCTTTCACCCGCTGCTCTTGGGATGTGCATTCTGGGCAAAGACAGCTGCTATGTAAGGAATCTCATTACGTGGGGATTGCCATGGTTGGGAGTCACCTGTAATCGCTCTGATCAGCAGCCCCAGCTGAGTTCCCCAGCAACTGCCAACTCTGTGAGGAAGCCAGCGTGGGCATCTGGGCACAGTCTATCCTCCAGATGGCAGAAGTCCCAGGCAACCTCTGACTGTAACTGCAAGAGACAGCCCAAGTTAGAACGGCCCATCCCAAATTCCTACCTCCACCAAATTTTGAGCCAAATAAAATGGTTGCCTTATGACCACCATTAAGTTTGGGGGTTATTTTGCAGCCGTCGTAACCAGAACACGACTCATATCTTTATTATAAATATTTAACAGAAGATGTGAGAAATACTTAGAACAGTGTCTAGCATATATTAACATTTAATAAGTATTAATACTTATCCTCCAGGTTAGATACTGTTGCAGCACTAGCATTCAAACTTTCTGCTTATGTTTTCCTTTTAAAAAATTTGGTAAACTAAGTATCAACTTAAACATTTCAAAATATAAAATACTTTCATCAGACATTTTTAAAAATCACAAAGGATGCCAGGCCCCACATAGTTAAGTGTTGGTGTTTTTAAAATGAACTTGTTACATCACTATCTTAAATGTGTCCAATGGAATTTAAATCCCAGAGCTATTTGATATCTATCATCATCCGTTTAAAAAATTCATGAGCATGCCTTTTAGCAGTTGGAAATTTTACATTCTTCCTTTTTCTCCCTGAACTTGTTTTTCCAGTCCATTTTACTCTCAGAATTTGATACTGATATTAAATATTTGTATGCTTGAAAATATTTTACAGATGACCCCATCAAATAATTCTCAGCAACAAAAATATGAACATAAAAAAATGCTTAATTTTTATTTTCTAGGCCCATAAAACTCTAAATGTTATAAAACATCTCAGGAATGGGGTTATCATGACAATTATTATTGGACATAATTGATCAAAATTAGATTTTCTAAATTTGGAAAAATTATTGCTTAACATAAGTAAAGTATTATTAAAAATGTATCTCTTAATGACATGGATGGAGCTGGGATTTCTTTTTTTCTGAATTAAGTCATGTATCCACAGAGTGATATTTATTAATAGACTGATGAGAGTTGGTGATCAGTTGAGTCATTTTTCTTTGTATGCAATGTGTTAGATGTTGCTGGATGTGTTCAACCTTTTCTCTTTATGTATTGATCCTGCTCAGAGTTTGCTGAACTTCTTGAATCTGTAAATGACTGTCTTTCACCAGATTTTGATAAGTTTTGTCTATTACTTTTACAGACTATCTCCTCTGGGACTCCAATAACACATATATTAGATCTTTTGATGTTATTCATGTCCTTGAGGCTTTGTTCATTCTTTTTTAATCCTAATTTCTCTCTTCTTTAGATTGGATCATTTTATTGATCTCTCTTGAAGCTCACTTTGTCATCTCTATTCTGCTAAGTGCATCCAGTAATTTTTTATTCAGTTCTAGAATTTTCATTTGGTTATTTTCTATATTTTTATTACTCCAATATTTCTTATCTTTTCTTTCACTGCAAGCATATTCTTCTTTACCTCAGTGATCATAATTATAATGGCTGATTTTAAGGATTTCAATCCTTATCTGATCTTTCTCTTTCTAACCATTCCAAAATTTTATACAGCCAACATCCCTGACAGATAAATTTCTCTTGAACAAACCAAAAAAAAAAAAAAATGGAGGGAGAAGGGAGAGAAACCTGCTCTAATTATATCTCTCCTTGGCTCAAAATTATTCAGTGTTTCCCTTATACCAGAGAATAATGTTGAAACTCATCGAATTGATTTTAAAGGCCAATTGCTACCTGCCTGAAGTCTACTCATTCAGCTTCTATCCCTCTGCCTCTTTGCACAAAGTGGGTTCTGATGAAATTGCTTTACCCCTGGTTGCTCACTGTTCCCCTACAGGCCTGCTGTTTCACACCACCACGTTTGTATCACACCTTTCCCCCACCCCCACCCCACTCCATATGCTTCTACCTACACATTTCCCAGTCTCCTCATTGGAATTCCAGGCTGTCCCAGGCCTCCTCTGACTCCTTACCACCTGAAGGGGCCAGTGCCCTTCTCACACTTACTGTCTGAACTCATTAGGGTCCATGGATTACACACAGGTTTGTGACCGCGTCTTCACTGCTGTCTTGAACTATTTTAGTGCATGTCCTGTCCTCTTTCACCTGCTCTTAGTCCCTCTCCTTTGCAATCCCTTTTGAAGTATCCCCTTTTATACACACCTTCATCATCCTACTCACTGGGTCTGCCCTTCACTGCCAGTACAGGTTCTGGAAGGCCAACGACAGGGCCAGGAACCTGAAAAAGAAACGTTTTGTGTTTCTTTGCTTCTAGAAACTTCTTCTGTTTAAATAGGAAGAGAGAAAGCTTACAGCATAAACTCATGAAGTGGAGTAGGATATTTGATCACGTCAGTATTATTTTCCTCCTCTCCCATCCCTTGGGACAAAAAGAAACTTGAAGCAAGATGAGAGGGCTTGGAGTGGACTTGATTCGGGTTGAGATGCTCCTGGGCCCCATCTGCCCTGAATCCAAGAGGGCATGAGTGGGAGGGAAGCAATGGGCCTGAGGGGGCCTCCCTGCGCATCCAGGTGGCTACAGAATGTACTGTGAGACAGAGACACTTTTAAGAGTGAAGTGTGTGCTATTAATAATAATGACATCCCGGCCGGCGTAGTTTAGTGGTTGAGCACTGACCCATGAACCAGGAGGACATGGTTCGATTTCCGGTCAGGCAACATTCCCTGGTTGCAGGCTGGATCCCCAGCAGGGGGCGTGCCAGGGGCAGCTGATCAGTGAGTCACATCATTGATGTTTCTCTCTCTCCCTCTCCCTTTCTCTCTCTGAAATAAACAAAAATGAACTAATTTTTAAAAATCATAGAGAAACAATAGGTGAAAACTGGCAATGTCCCCCAAACCAAAAGGTGTATTCATTCTACGCATACCCCTAGCCTGATGTAGAATGGCATCCAAAATGTTTCTATAGCAGCAGCCCTCCCATCAAAAGAGGAACTATAGGAGGCACCAGCAGTCATGAATGCTGGGGTCAAGACAAAGGGACTGCCAAGTCCCTGATGTGGACCTTATTGTGAAAGAAGGCAATCTTGTGCCAGATGGACAGCAGCCGATGAGGACCAAGGACGGTCCCACAGCGAACACCCTTCCCATGGTCACAACTCTATTGAAGTCACCTAGTACCATGCTTTGGCCTCTCTGCCCCAAACCTCCCAGTCTTCTTTAAACCCCACAGTGCCAACTTTTTATAGCAAAGATAGAATAAAATCGAAAAGGAGTTGTACTATAGCTTTAATTAGAAAACTTCTCAAGTAGATATTGGCCAGGATATATAGGAGATTGGCCTTTCCCATGATCTCTCAACCATAAAACATTTCTAGCTGTGACCTTCAGGGAAAATCTTAGCACACATCATGGCCTTAAACAGTAAAATGTGTTACAAAAACTCCAGGCTTCCAAATAGCTTCTCCCATCATTACAATGGAATAGGAAGAAAAAAAATTTTTTTAAGATTCCTTCACTGTCAAAATAAAACGTAGCTGACTCCTGCCAAAGCAGTTATTCCTGGAATCTCTAATTATTAAGCCAGAGGCTGTTGTCAGAAAGTCAAGCGTTTCATTCTCTTCATGCTGGCAAGAAGCCCATTGGAAACTAATTCAGCAACAGAGGAAAATAAGCCTTCTTCTGAGGACTGTGCAAAATTCAGTTTTGTTTGAAAGAAGATCCTGACATCTCCTTGGCAGGAGCTTTGCATCATGCAGAGTAAATAAAACATGATGACTCAAATGGCCCCAATTGGCTCCTGAGGCCTCCAGGCCTTCCTCTGGGTCCTCAGCCTTCTCCAGCTGAGCTTCAAAGGGTGTGCCAGGTCCAGAGAACACGTCAAAGAGCCATAGCACTCATCGTTCCTCCGACTCCAACACCCTAGATTCTAGATGAGTCTCAACTGGGCTGACTGGGCACTTCAAGTCTCTGCCACGTATCTGTTCCGTGCCAGTAGCCACCTCAGGAATGTCTTCATGGAGATGACAGAAGCACAAGAAAGAGCAAGGCCTCCCGAGTTGTAGACTTAGAAGCACCATAGTTGCACTTCTGGTTCATTCTATTACCCAAAGCCAGGCTCATGGTCAAGTCCAGAGGCAGAGGACACTTCAAAGTTAAATGCCCATGGGGGTGGATGCAGAGAGGATAAAAGATCATTCAACCCATCAGCAAGACCTATCAATTCTACCTTAGAAAT
>NW_006283631.1:5001778-5008120 GCF_000327345.1 Myotis davidii
GCCTGGGCAAGTCTATTGTGAAGAAGTGGCGTTAGAAGAAGTGGGGGTACTTTCGCTGAGGTCGACCCCTCAGATTGAGGATGTTTTTAGCAAAGGTCAGCTTAGGAGTACCCTAATTAAGTTAATAACAATGTACCTACCTATATAGTTTAAGTTTAAAAAATTTGGCTCTCAAAAGAAATTTCAATCGTTGTACTGTTGATATTTGGCTCTGTTGACTAATGAGTTTGCCGACACTTAAATGCTCCCCTTTCTATTATTATTATCAATAGTTAGCATAAACTCACCTATTACTGAGCTCTAACCATGTGTCGTGAGTTGTTAAGTCCTTAACATACGGTTCCTCACTTAAATGCCACAATTCTATAAAGTAGACAGCACTACTATCTCCATTTTATAAATGAGGAAACTGAGGCTTGAGAGGTTAAGTAACATGCTTGAGAGAAAACCTCTGTTTTGTGCCTCCTGGTGAATCCTAGTGGGGCCATCTCCTTAGGTTCTTTGGGAGAGAAGAGAAGGGAAGGAAGGAAGCCAAACTTTTCACCATCTACTATGTGTCCTACACCATTCTAGGCAATTTGTTTCTTTTTAAAATATATATATGTTTATTGATTTCAGAGAGGAAGGAAGAGGGAGAAAGAGATAGAAACATCAATGATGAAATAATCCATTGATCTGCTGCCTCCTGTAAACCCTCACTGGGGGTTGAGCCTGCAACCCAAGCATGTGCCCTGATCGGGAATCAAACCGTGACCTCCTGGTTCATAGGTCCATGCTCAATCACTGAGCCACGCCAGTTGGGCTAGGAACTTTGTTTCTTGTCTCTCTTCCTCACAAGCCTAGGATTCGGGGGCGGGGGGTGGGGACGGGGTGGGGAGGTGCTATGGCCATAGTAGGTGGGGCCAAATTCAGGATGCAATGATTTAGACACCTCTGCTGGACACTTGGTTTTTTAACCTCAGAGCTAACATTACCTGAACTGAGAACCACAATGAAAGGCAGGATCCTCCCAGTGTCACCTGGGTTAGGTACCTCTGTCCAGGGGCACAGCACAGCTCCAGAAGATGCCATTCACATAGACGATGATGTGAACAGTGCTTCCGGGAGTTGTGCGATGCACTGGCCCTGGATATCACAATGTTTCAGCCACCTACCTCCTGTCTGGTACAGAGAATCTCAGGAAGAAACAAGGATAAAAGTAGTAAACAGTATGTATGGTCAGGAAATCACGAGTCACAGTCTCAGCTTCAAAATGGGATCCCACTTCCAGATGGCATCACATTCTCAAAAATCAAAACAGCTTCAACTCTAAAAGTCTTGTGACAAAAATGTATTCTTGTTGTCAGGATTCCACTGGATTATTTGAAAACTGTGGAGAAACTGTGCGGTGCAGTGGTGTGAGCTTGGGAGTTCTCAAGACAAGAACTAAATGTGAAACATGTTTCTACCACCCAAGGGCCCTAAGTTGGCTCTGTTTAGCCCTGAGTTGGTAAGTTAGAGATGATCGTAAGGATTCCTGCCCTGGAGTGTTGTGAGGACTGACAAAAAAGTGAGACAATGACTGTGCATTGTAAAGGGTAAAGAACAACACAAATGCCCCTTCATTTGACAAACAGCGTGTGCCACTTGATAGCTCGGGAAAAGTATTAGCTTTTTTTTTGAAATGTCAAAGACGTCTGTCTTCTAAAAGATATCCATTTTTAACATTTTTTAGAAACTTCTCATCCATGTAATTTTAAACGCTGCTGTTTATATGCTATATTATTTTATGCTTCTCTTACAAACAGGGGGCTAAAGAAACAGCTGGATGGCTGGGATGTTAAAAGAAAATGGCACTTTTCTAGAAACCTTTCCCAAGATTACCCGAAGGAGAGTGTGATTGCCTGCCCTTATCCTAAGAGTCCTTTTTTCCCCTCTAATTATAAACTCAATATGTGATCATTTTCAACACACCCAATTGACATCAATGGATAGATAATCGAGACCAAAAAAAATCAATGCAGAAACAGTGACCTTAAATGACGCATTAAACCAGATGGACTTAATTGATATTTTTAGGACATTTTACTCAAAAGCAGCAGAATAGTGCACATGGAACATTTTTCAGGATAGACAACAAGTAAGAAGAAAAAGTAGATATATATTATAAATATATGTAATAGGTAAAATATATATACCTCCTTTTTCATTGAAATGCCACCTTCATCATATGGTATATCCATATACATATATTATGTGTACTGACATCTGTTTCTGGAGAGTTTAGTTCCATTCATCTGCTTTCTAGCCTAAGGTGATATCTAAGAGTTGGGCCCAGGAACTCATGCTTGCTTAGTTTTGCAGCTTTCATTTCAATTCTATTCAGATCATTTCTTTTCCTGCCGTCCTCTCCCAGGAAGCTGCCCACCCCTTAAATCATATTCATCCTTTAGCTTCCTCCAACAATACACAATGTCGCCTCTGCATTCCTCAGCACAGCTATTCATTGGGAATGTTCAGGGATGTGCTGAAACAGCTCTTACGGATCAAGAGAGCCGATATGTGTATCTCTTTCCATCTCCATGTTCAGTGATGTCACATGGATACTTTGAAATTGACCACAGTGAGAGAATTTATACCACAGAAACCAGCAAAAGCTACACATCTGGACCCTTGTTTTCACAGAGGCAGTTCACCATCATTGAACAGACTAGACTGTCTCTGAAGGCCCCCTAGGCCCAGGACCCTTCAACATGCCTAACCATGATACAGCAAGTAGATTAAAAGTCTAAAATGAATGAGACCATTATCTAGTCACTTAGTTTTATTGCATCAACACCCAAATAAAAATGTAAATTGAAAACATGTAGCCTAAGGAATTTTTTTTCTATAATCCTTTTTTTTCTTGTTTCTTTTTTTTCTTTTTATTTATTTACTTTTTAATTGCTTAATGTATTACAAAGGGTATTACATATGAGTCTTTTTTTCCCCCTGCCCTTGACTATCCCCTCGCCTCCCCGACCCCCCAGCGTCCCATGTCCATTGGTTATGCATATATGCATGAATACAAGTCCTTCGGTTGATCTCTTATACCCCTCCCTCCTGCCCCCCAAGTTTTCCCGGCCTTCCCGCTGCAGTTTGACAATCTGTTCGAGGCAGCTCTGCCTCTGTATCTATTACTGTTCAAAAGTTTATAATGGTCTCTATTATCCATAAATGAGTGAGATCATGTGGTATTTTTCCTTCATTGACTGGCTTATTTCACTTAGCATAATGCTCTCCAGTTCCATCCATGCCAATCAGAAAGGATATATGCACCCATATGTTCATAGCAGCACAATTCATCTTTCTTTTTCTTTCTCTTTCTCCTTGGTAGCTCACTAACATCATCTATATTAAAACCAGGTGGAAAAGCAAGATACAGCTTTGACCTAGAAGAATGTGACACTTTGGGTTGTGAAGGGAAAATAAATAACATTTTCTTGATTCAGTCTCTGTCCCAGGAGGTCTTGGGTTATTAAATATAACTGCTCGAACAAATAGTATTTCTCCTGCAGAACTGGTTCTTGCTCGGCTACTCCCAGGCCAATCTACACAAAGCCTGTTAGGCAAACAGCCTGGGCCAGAGTAAAACCCTCTCCTGAATCCTGTGTAAATGCCTCGTTAGGCCTCCTTAGAATCCCCCAGTCAGCCTTGTCTATCTGGACACTATGCTAACTGAAGGAAACTCCATGCAGTGGGCCTGTCTGCCAGGGGCTATAAACACAGCCCTTGGGAGCACTCCGTCATGGGTGGGGGGCGGGGGGGGGGTCTTGAGGGGAACTCTCAGTCTTACAGTTTCCAGCAGTGCTTACTCATAACAGTTGCCTCTGTTAAGGCAATTTCTTCAACTAGTCTCCTCTGGACCACAAATGCCCCAAAAGTTCAGCTCCAAAGTCGTAGACTAGTAAATCCAGAAAGAGTCTCAGGGATATTTTGCTTCAATCTTTCTTTTATAAGTGAAGCCCAGAGAAAGAGGGTTACTTGCCCAAAGTAACAGCAAAGCACTGGCCCAGGGAGAATTAGAACCCGGGTCTGCCACATGCCAGTCCAGGGTTCTTTACACTGACATTCTGCCCGTCCCTCTTTTACTATCTCCCTTGGAGCGGGGAGAGAGAAGTGGCAACCTTGGGGGGAAAGGGGCAGCATCCTTATTACCTGTACACTACAGCGGTCACAACATTCACGGATCCCTAAGTCCGAGAGAATGTCAAAGGTCCCCAGGCATTCAACTAATGGACAGAGATTTCATTGAATTTAATTTATGATGCAACTATTCTATTTAATTGGCTGAGTCATTTCTTAAAAATCTTTCTGATGCATCCCCCAAATAATAACTGAACACAAAGCCACAAATAGAGAGAATTTAATCGAAATATTCTAGTGCCTCCTTTTAGAAATAATTCAAGGACAAATAAATAGGAAGTCTTACTTCAGTCCCCTTATTGGATAAACCTCTCAATAAATTCTTCCATTATCCCAGTACCAGAAAACAGAATCCTCTAATTTTCAGTGGGAAGAATAAACAGTTTCTAAACAAGACAGACCTTAATAAATCATTGTAGCCTAAAGCTAGCTTTAAAAAGAAAAAGTTACACTACTTAATACTTTTGCAAGTTCCTTTGGCACACAAATCATAAATTGTAAGAACAGATTTTCATGTGTGGCAATGCAAGCACATGAATGGAAGAGCAACGGATCTATGCTTCCATTAATTTATTATCTGAATTACACTTGGATGGTTCCTATTGTCTGCGTGGGATGAGCTGGTTCGTTTTTTTCATTTATAGATTTTTATGTCATATGTGGAATTGCCAACTTACAAGGCTAAATGGTATGCCGATGAGAAAAGTGGCATGCAGGGAGGTCAAGGTCATAGAGCTAATTAGCCTCAGAGCCAGAAATAGAATCTATGTCTCTTAACTCCCCAGAATGGATGCTGCTGATGGCTCTCAGTTTATAATGCATCTTTTAACACCAATTTCCATGTTTTCATTAGATAAATGAAAATTATAATAGTACTATTTCTAATAACTGTTTGCTCCTAAGTTACACTCTCTTAGTGTAGCATCAGAATATTTATCTTTTGTCAATGACTCTCCTCACTGGCCCTTAAAATATCACAGTTTTTGCAAAGCAGGGGGGAAAGAGCTCAGGTTTAGGACTCACATGGAATAGAATTTGAACTCAGTCTGTTGTGAATAAAGATCGTACAGTTGGTTATGTAATCTACTAAAGGATTTGAGCCCCAATTTCCTCATCTAAAATGGAACAATTAATGCCTACTTTATTAAGATTAATGCAGAGCCCCTGATATAGTGTGTGGGTTTTGGGGTCAGGAGGACGGAGGCAGTGTTGAGGGGAGAATTCCTTTTGGCATTTGAAATCTACCATATTTCTGGCCTGTCTGCATTTTTTCATTCATTCATTCAAAAAATATTGATTAGGCACCTTCTATAGCCAAACATTGTTCTAGATGCTAGAGATGCAATAGTGAACTGGATGGACAATACCCTGGGGCATCATCCAGCAGGAGCTGGTGGCCCTGAGGGGACACACAATGAAGCTGCTTTTACATGTGTTAGAAAAACTGCCAACTGGACTCAACTGCTATTACAGAAGTGAACAACTGCTGAGACCATTGCTGGGATGACAATGGAAGGCAAGCGGGAAGCAAGTCCTCCTCCCTCCTCTAATGGTAAGCGCCCCCTATTGACAGAGCCTAACCAAGATCGAGCTAGCAAAGCAGAAAGGCAGTTTGCAATTCCCACCTCAACACCACAAAACACAGTATCAAGGGTAGGTCTGGATCTGGCAGACAGTATCTTAACAACTACCATACATACACCCCCAGGAAGCCAATCACTTGGCAAGGTGAGTGGGCCTTAGTCTTCCTGTGCAAATTTGGGAAGATCGCTTTCCAAATACTGCTTAGTATTCTAAACCTTTTATTGTAAAACACCAACTGCTCAAAACAGTGTGCACCTGTATGTTTTCCTTTATTTTTCCAAGGAAGCATCTCTCTATGGGTTTGTTTATTCTGAAGAATGTTAATATTACAATAAATTTACTAGGATGGGGGGAACCAAAGATGGCGGCATAGGTTAACACCAGAGATTGCTGCCTTGAACAACCAATTCAAATTAAGCTTGAACCAGGGAAAGGACAACATCCAGAGCCACAGGAGGGCTGGCTGAGTGGAAATTCTACAACTAGGAGTAAAGAGAATATTATATCCAGACTCAGAGGATCCGCAGTGCTGAAGTGAAATTCTCAGGTACCGAGTGCGCGCGGAGCGGGGCTGGCGGCGCGGAGGGTGCGGCG
>NW_006283631.1:5008913-5017798 GCF_000327345.1 Myotis davidii
GAGGTGTAAGGAGCCTCTGGGACAACTTCAAGCGCACCAACATCTGAATTATAGGGGTGCCAGAAGAAGAGAGAGAGCAAGATATTAAAAACCTATTTGAAGAAATAATGACAGAAAATTTCCCCTACCTGGTGAAATAAATAGATTTGCAAGTCCAGGAAGCACAGAGAATACCAAACAAAAGGAATCCAAAGAGGACCACATCAAGACACATAATTAAAATGTCAAGGGCAAAAGACAAAGAGAGAATCTTAAAAGCAGCAAGAGAAAAACAGTTAGTTACCTACAAGGGAGTACCCATACGATTGTCAGCTGATTTCTCAACACAAACCATGCAGGACAGAAGAGAGTGGCAAGAAATATTCAAAGTGATGAATAGCAAGAACCTGCAACCGAGATTACTTTATCCAGCAAAGCTATCATTCAGAATAGAAGGTCAGATAAAGAGCTTCACGGCTAAGAAAAAGCTAAAGGAGTTCATCACCACCAAACCAGCATTACATGAAATGCTGAAAGGTATCCTTTAAGAAGAGGAAGAAGAAAAAGGAACTCTTGCCATTTGCCACAACATGGATGGAACCGGTGAGCAGATAAATACCACATGATCTCACTCATTTGTGGAATATAAGGAACAACATAAACTGATGAACAAGGACTGATCCAGAGACGGAGAGGCGTTGATTGGACTGTCGGGCTTTGGAGGGAGGGTAGGGGAGGGTGGGGGTAAAGGGGAAAGAGCAACCAAAGGACTTACATGCAGGCATAGAGGCCTAACCAATGGACACGGACAACGGGGGGGCGGGGGGGTGGAGGGTGATGTGGGGACAGGGACACATATGTAATATCTTAACCAATAAAAAATATATTAAAAAAAAATTTACTAGGATGACATGGGGAGAGGAGAAGAAAGTGAGGGCTTCGGAAGGTAAAAGAGGCCTGTGGAGAAAGAATTGGGAAATGACAAGTGAGAAGAACTTTGGGAGGAGAAATGAAACCTCTATGAAAGATTTGTCTTAAGTTTTACCAAGAGGAATGCAAATACTAGTCTAATCCATGTCCCTACAAAATCTACAATAACATTTGCATCACTCACAAATGCTCTGTGGACCTGGATTTTCTTATGACCACCACCACCATCATCATCACCAACATCATCATTATTAGAATAGGAACTATATACATTGGTACAGAAGACAGAAAAGACAAAAGAGCATACGATAATTGTCTTCCTTCCACCACTACCTCCCAACCAGTAAAGGATAAATACTATGGCAGATATATTGTGTCAGGGCTCATTTTCAGGAAACAAAACCCATCTGCCTAGCATAGGAGGGTCATTCTAGATATTAAGAACTGTACAGAATCACCGGAAAGTGAACAAAACGGAACCTAGGCTGAGTTTCTCAGAACACCTCCCAAAGCCTCATCAGAATTAAGCCACCAATAAAGCATCTGCTTCCCACCAAGTCAGGAAATTACTGGCTGCTCAAATGCCACATCTGTCACAGTCTTCATCAAGGTGGGGGCCAGACATGCCACCTGCTACAACTCCTCTCTGCTCGCCAGCACAGATGGCAAAGAGCAGCCTCCACAACGCTGGTGGGAATACACAATGGTACAGCTCCTTTGGAAAACATTTTAATGAGTCCTTTAAACTTAACTACACGATTATTCTGTCCAGCAGCACCAATTAAGGGCAAGGTATACATATTTTTTTAATCTTTATTGTTGAAAGTATTGCATATGTTTCCCTTTTTCCCCCATTGACTCCTTCTTAGCCCTCCCTGCCCTCCCCCTCAGGCCTTCCCCACACTATTGCTGCGTTCATGGGTTATGTAAATATTCATACAAGTTCTTTGGTTAATCTCGTCCCACTCACCCATCTTCCCTCTGAGATGTCTGATTTTAGAGGAGCTCAGAATTAATCTCCTCACTTTGAATAACATCACAACTTTTAGATTATAGCTTTATTTTGCTGATCTAAGGATAGAGCGGCCTGCAGACTCAAAGGTCCCAGGTTCGATTCTGGTCAAGGGCATGTACCTTGGTTGTGGGCACATCCCCATGGGGAGTGTGCAGGAGGCAGCTGATTAGTGTTTCTCTCTCATCGATATTTCTCTCTATCCCTCTCCCTTCCTCTCTGTAAAAAAATTAATAAAATATATTTTTAAAAAGATGTAATTTTTTTAAATGAAATTAAGAAAATAAAGGAGGCTCCAGGAATTATAGAGATTCAGTTGGATTGTGTTATAAAGATGTGAGCAGGAAGGTGACAGGTGACAAATGTTGAAAATAGAAGATGCAAAACAGTAGAGTTTTGAATCTCATGCTAAGATAGCTGAAATCATGCTTTGGCGAGTGGGAAACCACTGGGAGTTGATAAACAGGGAAGAGATGAGATCAGAGCTGTGGTTTACGGAGACTAATCTGACATGTTTACTATCTTTTTCTTTTTAGTGATATAGTCGCTCTCTATCAGAAATTTTCTTTGCCTTAACCCAAAGGAATTCATCTTACCATGCAAATTTGAGCAGCTCTGATAAACATTTTCTGAAACAGCTCAAACCTACGTGTGTCTAGGTCAACCTTGAGTAAAGTGTTGTTCTGCAATTTTTTTTCTTTCAAGCAATTAGTCTTCATGTACTCCTCAAGCCAGCAACTACATTATTTTGATGCACACTCTGAAATTAATTATAAACTAAGGCCCAACATGTGGTTACCAACAAATGCTCACCCACAGCAGGGACATTCTCTTAGAAGACAAGATTGCTGGTAGAGATTCCAGTCATTTGTTTTTCACTAGAAATAACTTTTAAATGTTACATTCATCCCAAGATGAGTTACATTGTAATGTTATGAAAAACATTTTAATACTTGATAAGTAATTATAAAAAATAAATCAATACTAAAAATTAGACTATCACATATTATTCAATTTATCTGCCATAAGCCATTTTCTATGACAATGCATGTGTGCTAAATCAACAAGTGATAATTTTAGATAAAAGTTGTATCTTAAAATTGTAAAGTTGTACAAGTGAGAATTAAACATGCATGTTCAACTAATATTTTTAATAACATTATTTTCTCTAGTCTCCCAAACCATTTGAGAAATAAATAACTGCCAAGAGCACAAGTCCAGTAAGACAGTATTATTGAGCCATGTGGTATGAAAGGAGGCAATGGAGACTTTGATAATTAATGCCCAGGTGGGCTTCTGGAATCATCTTTTTAGATGCCATATGTTCAATAATCAATGTTTTGGAAAAGAAATGGATTACTCCGTTTCTTATTGTTTGATACTTTGACAAACCATCTCTCTTTTCCAAAGTCCATCCCTGTGTCAAGTGAAGGGACAAAGGATGCAATATCCCCACACTTCGTGCTGAAATGTAGGCTCTTGTCTCAGAATCCTAGGGCTGTGATGAAAGCTCTGTAGAAGTGTTGAGAGATGGATGGGCGAATAGACACTTTCCCGGAGAGGACTAGGATACCATTAGCCCTCCACAAATGAGCTCACTTGAAGCTTTGCTGGACCTTGGTGTAAGCTTCTTATTTAAATGACAGAAAACACATCTCCTTCATCTGGTCTGGAATGATCATTCTTTAAAAATCAATACATAAATTCCTGATATACCCTGCTAAACTAGTCGTCATGGTATCTGCACCCACAAGCCTGCATAAATCTCCACCCAGTTTGGTTAATTGATATTCACAAACATTATTGAGTGTCTTGAAAAGAGAGCTGTTTCTGAGCCTGTTGGTTTATTAGAGTCAAGGATGCACATGGGGATTTGGTTTACCAGCATTTCTACAAATTTTATCTTTCCACACATTTAATCCATATATATATATCATTCTTAAAGATTCATATCTGGAAGAAGATTGAAAATATTTTTAAAATATTCCAGTTAACTCTGGATAATTGGTGGGCAAACATTTATTTATCCTAAAAACTCTTTCACTCTAATACCTGCTGTAGGTAAACATTTATGCTTCTTTTCCCATCCAGGTATTTACTATATAATCAATTAATAACTGTTTTGCTGACATCCTAATCCCCTTCATTTTTATTTTTCAATAAAATAAGAGGAACGTTTGAAACTCAAATACTTTACTTCTTATTTGTCAGGGAAATATGAAGCAGGTAGGCCTTGCCTTCCTTCTGGGAGAAACTTGTGTATTCCCATCATGAATTCAAGTAGGATTCCTTCAATATTCTCTGTAAGCTGCAGAGTCCTTTTAAACATAAATTTTCTTACCAAACACCGTTTCAAGAGAAAGTTTATGGGTTGTACTTCTTCCTGCCGTCAGAGAAAAGCATCTATTCCACAGAGGCATTAACAGAACCTGGAACAAGATGTATCTTTTGGTTCCCACAAGGTAACTTTGTTTAATGTAAATTTCTAGATCAGACACCCATGATATTTTTAAAAATGTACTCAAGCATCAAAATTTTTTATCCATCACCTTAGATTACATGTGCCTATTATACCCTCTACTACACACTCCTTATACCAAAGCATTATGAAATGTTTGAATGAAATGGTTTACAATTTCGATAGCAACAAGTATTCTACTAAAGTGAAACAATGAAGAGGATTATGACAGGGGTATGAGTGTTTTCAGTCTCCCATTCAACATCACCCTACCTCCTGAAGAGAAATTTGTCTTTGACCATGCTGCTTTGCCCTCCTCACCCTCCAGCTGCAGATTTGAGAGAATAGATTGAGACAGCCTGAGAATAAGAAGGGAAACAAAAATAACCTGTTCACTGAGCTTGAGGAGACATTTGAGGCTTTTCACTGGGCAGAGGCTCTAAGGAAGAATATTGCAACACAAGAAAAAGTTATTTGAGGTGAATTTTTGGTAGATCATGAAATAGATCTCTTTAATATTCTTTGAAAGAATACAGACTGGAATTCCCTTTTAATCACTCTGACTACTGGACTGGACTTCCCTTGATGTAACTCTGCAGAGAATGGTCCACATGGGGTCCAAAGAAATGTTCAGGTTATATTGTACTTGTTTTCCACTGGGGGAAAATTCTACATTTTTAAAATATCTCTTTTAAATAAATTTCTATTGAGTGCCTTTTGACAAAAGACAAGTACAATTTGTATTCTTTTTAACATAAGGCAGAGATAAAAATAAACCTGTTCCAACATGCTTCATAAGGCTAAGCATACCAAGCCCAATAAAATTCTGGTCATGAAGAGCAGCAACTCAGCAGGTTGTAGTGAAGAATTCTCAGGGCAGTAGCTACAGAATTCATCTGTCCTGCAAACCATGAGTCATTATGGCTTTGAGCCCATTGTCTTTAGGTATAGAATGCTTGATCTTATAGTTCCAAATTACATTACAATATAAGCTGAGTCACAAACATTGCATTTGTACTGGGTCCCAAGGTAGAATGTAAAGGAAGGCCTGTGTTTACCACTAAGATGGCTATTATTATGTGAGAGAATATTCCAGTGCTATGGCTTGTCCACTTTTCCTATTTGCTGTGACAATTATTTCCGTGGAACAGATCTTTCATTTTTCTACTGACTATGACACATCCTTGACTTTCAGACTCTGCTGGAGTGACTTTGTTGGAAGAAATTTTATTCAGGCTCTTAAAATAATTATTGGGGTCACAGACCCCACACTTTCAGTCTATTTGAAACCTGGCAGAATGAATGATCCTTTATATCCTAAATCACATCATGACTCTCCTCTGCCAATAGACTTCTTGGCTCCCCTTTTCACTCAATGTAAAAGTTGAAGTCCTTTACTATCCAATAAGGTCCTATGTCCTCCTCCTCCTTTTCTCTCTCTCTCTCTCTCTCTCTCTCTCTCTCTCTCTCTCTCTCTCTCTCTCATCTCCTGCCACACTGAACTCTTTGCTGTTCTTCCAAAAAGCCAAGCACATTTGTGCCTCAAGGCTTAGAAGTTGCTGTTCCTTCTACCTGAAATGCTGTTCCCTAGATAATGTATGGATTTACTTCCTTTAAAGTTTTTGTTCAAATGTGCCCCAGTAAGGCCTTCCCTCACCACATTATGTGAAATTATGGTAGTCTTACCAGAACTCTCCATCTCAGTCCTTGCTATTTTTTTCTCTGTAACATTATTACCCTTTAAGAGAATATATAATTTATCTGTTTATCTTGTTTATTGCTTATTTTCTCCCACTCAAATGTTAGCCCCATTAGGTAGGGATTTGTTCTGTTTTGAACACTGCTATATTCCCAGCTCCTAGAATAGTGTCAAGCACATATAATATTGTGGTCGATAAATATTTGCTCAATTAATTAAATTGAAAGTGCTATGAGGACACTGGTCTTTCTGGGACGCTTAACACAGAGGTGAACTCATAGTCAAGACTTACTAAATTTGTGTAGAACTACATTTGAACCAATTTTATTAACAAATATAATCCCAATTTTAATAAAGAAGATGAGAAAAATAAAACTACTATGCTATAATGATGCAATGTTAAAATAGAATTCTATTACTACACTTTATTATTTTCCCATCAATTTTTAGTAGAAGGAGCTTTCTATCAATTTTGTATATACAAGTGGTGATATCTCTGTTTTTAAGATAAAACAGTGTATTGAGCATCTACTATATGCCTAGCAGTAGGAATATGAAAGTGAAGTCTCAGGCTCCATTTAGTGAGAGAGCTCTGGGCCACCAAAGATGGTTTATAGTCTAGGCCTCAGGCAGCTCAGTCTTTCTGCAATGATGGAAGTTTTATATATCTGTGCTGTCCAACATGGTAGCCCCTAGCCACACAAGGCTGTTGAGCACTTGAAATGCAGCTAATGTGACTAAGGAAATGCATTTTATTTAATTTCAAATAATTTTTCAATATAGTTTCATTTATTTTAAAGAGGAAGGGGGAGGAAGAGAGAGATAGAAACATCAATGATGAGAAAGAATCATTGACTGGCTGCCTCCTGCACACCCCCATTGGAGATTGAGCCTGCAACCCAGACATGTACCCTGACCGGGAATTGAACTGTGACCTCCTGGTTCATAGGTCAACGTTCAACCACTGAGCTGTGCCAGCCAGGTCAGGTTAATTTCAATTAATTTAAATTTTAAAAGCTACATGTAACTAGGGGCTACTGTATTGGACAGCAGCACTAGGTCAAAGAAATAAAATGCCCTTACAGTAGCAAACACTAATAAGGTTTTATTTTTATACCCTGTCTTAAGTTACTCAAGTGCTGCTTAAAAGTAGACCAAGAAAGGAAGGAACTAGTGTGTATATATATGAGGGTGTATGCTTTTGTGAACATGTATGAGTTTATATATGTTTAACTACCCACAGAAAACAGATGTGGTGGGGAGAGTAAAAAATATTTTAAATGATCTCCTAGGTGCCTGGCACAGCATGGGAGCTCAGAAATCTGAATCGCCTTGTCACTTATTTGTAGATCCTTCCCCAGCATAATTTGAAACACAAATCTCAGGCCTCAAGTCAAGAAGAGGGAAGATAGATAAATGAAAAGCAAGATGAAAAGAGACACACACCCCTGGGAAAAAAGTCTTTAGGCAGCAAATTAAAAACACTGGGTGTACTGACACCCACTTTCAGCTCTTTCTCACTCCCGCTGGTTCCTTCATTCCGAGATTCACGTGGAAGATTAAATTGCCAATGCTTTTCCACCACCCTATCATTTTACTGTAACCTACAGGTCACCCTGTGGTGAGCACTAAGCTACAATATCAAAAGCAGTATAGTCCTACTCTCCTACAACTAATATTTCATTGAGGGTAAAAAGTTCAGCTGTCATGGGTGGGGTTCCTTCCTAACTTTCCCCAGCATGTCTCTGGGTGTTGTCTTTACATTGTGTACCCAGGGGACCCCTGGTCTCTAGCTCACCAACCACTTACTTCTCAGTCCTAGTTATCAAAGCTCTCCTGTTGCAAAATAAATGGACAAACAAAATAGAAACTGACTCACAGACACAGAGAACAGACTGGTGGTTGCCAGAGGGAAGGAGGGTTGGAGGGCTCAGTGAAAAAGGTGAAGAGATTAATAAATACAAATTGGTAGTTACTGGGGATAGCCATAGGGATATAAAGGACAACATAGGGAATACAGTTAATATTGTAATAACTATGTATGGTGCCAGGTGGGTACTTGAAATATTGGGGGTGGGGGTCACTTTTTAAAGGATATGGTTGTCTAACCACTATGCTGTACAAGTGAAACTAATATAAAATAATATTGAATGTTAGCTGTAATTGAAAAATATTTTTCTTAAAAAGAAAGCTCTCATGCTGCTATAAGGAAAGAAGAAATAAAATTGTAAGAATAGTTCATGAGTGTCTAATTATTTATGCTGTGTACCTGAAACTAATATAATATTGTATGTCAACTATAATTTAAATTTTTTAATTTAAAAAATAAATAATTTTAAAAATGAAATGTTCTTAACAAACAATTGCAATAATGATTAATAATAAATAATTAAATAAAAAATAACTCATTGTCAATTAATAGTGAATCCATGAAATAACAGTTTTTATCTAGGATAAGTACTTCACATCCAAAACCAATAAATGTAATCCTCAAACCTTACTTCTACTACCTCTCAGAATAATTTTGAAAACAATATTTTGGAAAGAATGTTGAAGCTTATGAAGAAGCACTTTCTCCCCTATAATCTCTCAATAAAAGATGTTTGAATGGAATATTAAAGCTTATTGACATCATGTGTGCCCATATATACACCATGCTGGTACCAGTGTTGTTCCCTGCCTCAACTTATATTATGAATTTGTAAGCCCTCGTTCCCATTCTTTGACCCTGGGAGTAAATCAGAAGAAAAAAGGGAGAAAGAAATGAAGTCTCTCTACGGCCTGCGGGCTGTATCCGGCCCGTTTGA
>NW_006283631.1:5018189-5018751 GCF_000327345.1 Myotis davidii
AAAAAAAAAGACCGTACCCTTTTATGTAATGATGTTTACTTTGAATTTATATTAGTTCACACAAACACTCCATCCATGCTTTTGTTCCGGCCCTCCGGTCCAATTTAAGAACCCATTGTGGCCCTTCAGTCAAAAAGTTTGCCCACCCCTGCTCTAGAACATCAGAGAGAATAGGAAGGACTTCTGGGCTGGCCCAGGGAAATGGTAGCTGCTAAGCTGTGTATCTCTACCCACATCCTCTGAAAAAGACCACACATGTTTTTAGAGTAAGAAAAATCACCTATGATCTCCAGCATCATAAAGAGTCTGGGGACAGGGTGACCTTCACAGTATTTGTAAGTAGAGAAATACCCATTAAATTCCAGCAAGGCCATCTCTAGAGTCCTCACACCTGGGTGTGTGGAAGTGAAAGGAATGTGGGGAAACTGTGCAGGAAAGAGGAAGGGAGAGCAGAAAGCCTAAGGTTATGGAGAGCAGACAAAATCATTCCTAGAAAAAAGTTGCCCCTTAACACAGGTCCAAAACCTTACAGAGGCAGCACTGGCTTTAGGGAAAGGTCTTG